>NW_024424564.1:16263786-16295638 GCF_017311325.1 Ursus maritimus
TTTTTTTTTTTTTTTTTTTTTTTTAACCGATAGAGTAAATGGAAACAATTTAAGCAAGATAGTCAGGTAAACGCCTCACTCTCAGCAACCATAAGCTTCAAAAAATGTTCTTTTAAATGTAGCCATTGGAATAGAGTTTTATGTATAGCTATTTCCCCTCTGGTCTCCTCTTATGGCAGTAATATGTTTTTTAAATGCCTAAAACCTTTCTCGGAACCTAAGAATTCCCCTAGATTTCATGAATTAATGCAAATGGTAATCACAAGTGCAAATGAGTAATTGGTAACACAAGTACCCATCTGTGCATGCAATTAACTGCCTAGAGCAAGTAATTGCCTGTTTTTACAAGAGCCTACTTAGAAACCTCAACTTAAGCATATAGTTTTTGAATAATTCTGCCATAAAACACACAGCAAAACTTTTCCTTGGGACAAATTCTGATAAACAAGCAGCCAAACAGCCTATAATTTTTAGTTTTTTAAAGGTCATTCCTAAGAAGACACCCCACAGTTACTGATTTCAAAAAAGTCTCCTACTTCAACATGCTCGGGACCTTTTCCAAGCAATGCACGCCATTTGTCCGGGAGAGCCCAGCAAGCTAATCCTCATGCTGATGGCTCTCTAAGCGCCTTCAGGAGATTTCTGAAAGGTTGGATAATTTTCTAATTAATTCATTCAGCAAGTATTTGTTGAACATCTACCATATACAAAGTCTTCTAGGCTCCATGCAGAATATAAAAATGGATTAGAACATGGTATCTTACTCTTAAGGAACTTACACTCAATCAGGAAATGGAAGTCTTGAAGGTTATTATCTAAAACACAGGTAGCTTTGTCATTCAAGGACTGTGAAAATGTATCTGTTACCTTACCAGGCCGCAACTCTCTGGCAAAACAGGCACGTGTTTTTGGTAAAAATTACAATTGCAACAAAAAGCATCCTTGATCTGAGCCTTCACCAAGCTGTGTCCCTGGCCCCCACGCCCACAGACTGGACAGCTTGCCTTTCCTTTGCAGGGTCACCCACTCTCCTTGCTGGTCAAAGCTTTTCTTCATCAGCTGTTGACTTTGTTTCCCTCACATGCTGCCAGAAGCCTTAATCCACAGCTGTTTTTTGATCCTGCGCCAAGCTGCTACTTCCCTGCCATTGCCAAATGCCCTGCTATTCCTCTCATTACTGCATCTTGCCTTTAAATACCACCTATACACTAACAGCTCCTAAATTAAGGTTTTCAGCACCAACCTCTCCACTCAACCCCACACTCATCTATCTGACTGCCTTGTCAGCACCTCCACTTAGGTATCTGAGAGTCACATCACACTGTTTGCTAAAACTGACCCAAAGCTGCTCTTCATATCACCTCCCTTTCTCAGTGATGGGCAGTCCCAAACTTGAGAGTCATCCTTTCCTCCTCTCTTCCTCTCACACCAAGCATCCAACCTATCTGCCCAGCTTTTTGATTCTACCTTCAGATAGATGCAGATAGACCTACCACTTCTCACACACTTGCCCTTACCACTCTGGTCCAAGCTGCCATCATTTTTCCTGGATTATTGCAATCATCTCCCAACTAGGCTTCCTGCTCCGACCCACACTCTTCTAGAATTATTCTCCCACTCTGTCATCAGAGTGGTCCTTTTAAAAGTCAAATTATGTCACTGTTTTGATCAAAACCCTCAAACAGCTTCCCACTTCACTCAGAGTCAAAACAGAATTCCTTTCAAGAATCTACAAGATCCCTCATTTTCTGCCTCACAATTCCATCTTTCTTTTATCATGTCCTGCACCAGCACCACCCCTAGTCACTATGATTCAGCAAACTAGCTTCCTTGTTGCTCCCTGCACACACCAAGTGCATGCCTGTTCTCACTCGCTGGGATGCCTTTCCCCGCCTGTCGATGTAGCTCATCCCCACACCTCTCTTTTTCAGGTGACTTTTATCAGAGGGTCTGCCTCTAGCTCCAAGGTAATGCAATGACTCCTGCCCACCACCCACTACCACACTTCTGAGCCCCTTATTCTGTGTTCTTTTTGTCTATAATCCTTCTTCTATATGACATACGTTATTTTCTGACTCTCTTATTAGAATGTAAGCTCTGTGAGAGCTGAAGTTTTGCTCTGCTAGGCTCTCTAGCACTTCAAACAGTGTCTGCCACATAGCTTCATGCGTGAATGAATGAATGAATGAAGTGAATGAACAGATGAGCATTCTGAGGGTGGAAGAAGCTCCTTTCCCCATTAGAATTATAATTCTTATAAAGCTTTCAAAACGGTGTCCTTGCTTTCTCTGTTCTTCTCCCTGCCTTGCAATCAATCAATCAATCAATCACTTGAACATCTCTCCCAGATTGCCACACCTTGCAGAGTTACTCTCAAAGACAGTAAACCAACATGCTAGGATGGAGTCAGAGTTCCTCAAATCTCTTACCTCAGGTTGAATTCCTGGCCTTTGAAGGATACTGCCTAAGAAGCTGAGGGTGTTCATTGTTTGAGTCTTTATCCCACCACTCTGGTGCCCAGATTTTACTCACCATCCTCTTCCTTTCTCTCCTTGGCCACCACGAGTGTGGTGTAAGACTCGTGATCAGCCCAAATCTGCCTCAGGCCTCCCCTGGGAACCTCATCCCATAAATGAGAACATAAAATGAAAAAAAGTAACCTCTCTCCCTCAACCTCACACCTACCCATCAACAAATTCAGGAAGCAACAACCTTGATTAATACTGAGCTCAGAATTTCAGATAGTCAGCTTCCTCATTAGAGAAAATGAAGCACCATCTTTCTCATTAAGTAATTAAAGATGCTAAGAAAGCATGACGAAGTGGATGGAAAAAATAGGGGTAAACTCTTCAGAATTCAGTTACTTAAAAAGAGTACAAATGAAAAGGAAACTTTCCCAGATGCTAAGAGGGACTTTTTTTTTTTTTAATGTCTGTGAATATGTGTGTTAAATAGTCTATGGTTTGTAAAAATCAGGGGACCATTTTTAAAGATTTAACTTGATTTATTCCATCATTTCTAAGGTGGGAAAGTGAACCATTATCAAACCTCAGCAAATACTGAATGAGTTCAGTATATGACTTTCATTTCTCTTACATCTAAGTTAATAAGCTTACTTTTAAAATTATGATTCAAAAATTTAAATAGCCATGTCACTATATACTTTGAAATCTGTACCAATAAAATTGTTCTCTATATTTTAAAGACACATCCACGAGACAACAGAGCACAATCCCGCTGTTCCACAACAGCAAGATTTGAGGAAAAAGAGAATGATAATAGAAGGACGAATTATGAAAATGGACAAGGTCCTATGGCACAAGTTTCTCTTTTATAGCTTAAGTACTGGCCCTTCTGCATGAAAACAAGAACATGAATTTTTTTTCTTATCATAAAACTTTCTCAAAATGGGAAAACAATCCTATGTAGGAAGAAAAAGAGGTAGGAACTAACAGGAGGTCTTTTTTGCAATAAATAACCCTCTGCTTTCTGCTTCCATGCTAGAAAACCAGATAGCTGCAATGAAAGCACAATTACATGGGGAGCTCTGAGCAGTCAAAGCACAGATTTTCCCCTTGAGTTCTGGCTCCACAAAAAGAACATTAAATAAAGTGCCACATGCTCACATTTTCATTTTAATTACCTTTTTAAAATGGGAGGATTTTTGAGCCACGTGGGACTCATGCACGTTTTCAATCACACAGGACTCAATATTTTAAATCATTAAATTCTCATTACACCCTCCTGCCGCTCCTACACTACCCTAGCTATATTTAATATGATGTGTTTAAGTAACTTGCCTAAGCCCATTTAAGAACTTTAGTAAAAGAGCAAACATGAGACCTGCAACAGCAATTCATACTGGCTCCATGACCTTGGAATCCAAACCTCTGTGCATCCCTATAAAAGGAGAAAATTGGTCCAGAACATTCGCAGCATCTCTTCTAGCCCTAACAGGCAATGGTTCCCTGTTCTTGATCTTTGGGGTGACTTTTTTCTCTCTCTATTGTGTTTCAATTTAAGACTCTCAAAATTTCTTCACAGTTTGTTTTCTTACACTTTTATATTTCCTTCACCCTTCAAATCGTTCATTTCTTAAAAGCCTCAAGGGGCACAATAATATGAAAATCTGATTTATACTGTTTGAGTGAAAGATTTCCTGTTCTTCCTGCATGCTAGGAATCTCTTTTTCATCCAATGTAGNNNNAAATGTTGTTGTTTTGTTTCAATTAATCAAAATCAGCTATGTTATTGCCCCTTAGCTAGTTTATTTCAGTATCTCTAACTCTCTGATTACTCTTCCCTATATATAGTAGTTATCTATTCTCTTTTTTTATAGCTTAATTTTCCTCCAGAAGTAAAATAACTTATATCCATTGATGGAACAAGGATCTGGCTAGAATTGCCCTGTTATGAACTGTGTCCCCTTGAAATTCATATGTCGAAGCCCTAATCCCCAGTATCACAGAATATGACTGTATTTGGAAGAAGGACCTTTAAAGAGATAATTTATATTAAATGAGGTCATTAGGGTGGGCCCTATCCAAATAACTGGTGTCCTTAAAAAGGAGGAAATTGAATGCAGACATGTACAGATAGAAAACCACATGATGATATAGGGAAAGATAACCATCTATATGCCAAGGAGAGATGCTTCAGAAGGAACCAACCCTGCTATCACCTTGATCTTGGACTTCAGGCTCCAGACTATGAAAAAGCAAATTTCTGTTGTTTAAACCAGGCGGTCTGTGTTATTTTGTTATAGCAGCCCTAGAAAATTAATACAGGCCTCTCTCCTAGCTGTAACCCTAGAAAAGAGAATGATAGTGTTACTCTGCCCTCTATCCCCACTGCTGCTGGAAAGAAGAGTAACTGGAGACTATGCCTCCTTCCAGCACACAAACAATATTGGTGGCTAACATGGTATCCCACCTATCTTCACCTTCATGCCTGGTCCTATTGATACACACCAGATTTAGGACTTCCATGAACACATGCTTCAGTAAATTAAACTAGTTCTTCAATATTTCCCTTTATTTTCTTCTTTATAGCCAAAGAATCATTAACAGTCTCATAAGTCCAAGGTAGGCAGCTAAAGAGCCAAAGATTTTCCTGAAGAGAAATGGAACCAAATTTATTCTGACCATTTTTCCACTTATCCTACCCCAGTGGCCACTGTATGGCATGTTTTCCCAAAGTTTATGTTCCAGGGGTCCAGCTCAGTAACAGCCCACAGGAAATCAGCCTTCTTTTCAGAGAAACCTAATATCTGAGCCTGTTATTGAGACCAGAATATTTCTAAGAGGAGGGGCTTACTCATCAGATTTTCCACTGAACAATTTAATAGTGACCTTTTCATTTTTCCATCCATTCACTTTTTCAAGAAACATTTATTAAGCACCTAGTATGTGCAAGGCACTGCATAAGGACCAGGGCTACAAATGATAATAAACCACCAGGACATCAAAAACCCATAAGGAGTCCACCAGGAAGCTAGATCATGAAGATATTCAAGAAAAGGAACAAGGAATTATAGAAATAAGAATTTTAAGATTATGAGAGTAAAAGATTCCAAAGAACAGATGTCTTATTTTTCCAGGAAATTTGTAATTTTAGAAAATCAAAACAAACATATCACATTTCTTGGGCAGATAGTCAGATATGATGTGTAAACTAAAGTCATGTGATGTCTCACAAAGAGAGAGGATACATGAATTTCTTTTCCTCTGCCTCCTGCCCTCCCTGACAAATATACCCACCCATTCTTTTGCAACTCCCCCAGACACCATGTACATTCAGATAAAGTAGCCAAATTATTTTACAAAAGGTATTTCAATTTTTTGAACCTTTTAACACTCAACAATCCTTGTTTATTTCTTTGAAACAAGTTTCCACTAGGCAGTGGGAATAACGAAGCACGCTGTGCTGGGAGCAGTTTCCGTCTGTTGTCTGGGTGAGGAGGAATGGAGGTGACGGTGGAAGCTTCCATGGCGGGGGCACAGCCCAGAGGGAACAGTGCTGCTTTTTCATGCAGCACTGTGAGAGAATTACATAGACCGCTACAGGAAGGGGGAAGATCCTGAACCCACTCAAGAGAGCGCCTCAAGGGCAGTGGTGTTCTCTCTTCAGGCACGTGATCAGGAACAAAGGAATCTTTATTCATCTCTCTCTACTGCACTGGTTTGCTTTCTATTCCTTATAAGCAGCTGAAAAAGACCATGAGCAGCCCTTTTAATCAGCTGTGGAAGAGATGAAAGGTTTCAGAAGAGAGAAGCTGTCATTACTGAGCATGGTTTATTCACATTATAGAATAATCTTTAAAGAAAAGAATTGTAAGGGACTGATCTTTTAATTATAGAGGGGTAAATGCATCTGTGAAATCCACCAATTTCACTTTGGATTAAATACTGTTTCGTTAAAGCCAGATACTCAGTAAACAAAGATCTCAATTTTGAAATGGCTTCTCTCCCTAATGCATGACTTCAAGCTAACCCTCTTTCCCAACCCACCCTCAAATTCCAGTTGCTCTCTGAGAAACAGCAAGAAGAAAAATACACAACTTTTAGAGATTGGATTTGGGGGCTTTAGATGTGTTCCATGTGCTACCAAGCAAGCTCTGGATTCTCAAACATCAGATCAATTCTCATTTATCTGTAAATAACTTTCTGATCACAGTGTCTTGAAGGGTGTATTTTAGTATTTATCCAAAAATCCCATCACATTTTCATCCAATTCATGAATCACAGTCCAGATCTGGCCAAAGAATACAAGTAAGAATCTTAGAATTTTTGGTGTACCTCCACAGTGCTGATAGACACAGATATTCAATAAATATTTATTGAATTGAAACATTCACAACTCTGGGAACTCCACCACCCTAAAATTTTAAATCACAGTTTCTTCTAGTTGAGCGTGAATAACAAGCATAAAAACAATGCCTGCCCCTTAGCTGGTTTTATCATTGCTGATTCATATTTTATATACTTCCTCTTATTAAGACAACCAAGAAACAATTCTCCTATCCATACACAAGTAGACCAAGGGCTTTCTGAGGCCAGTTTCCCTTTCTTAATATTTCTGGATCTTGAGTCAACCTTGTTACTTGGGGGAGTTTGGAGATTTTGCAAGTTCCCATCTCAGGAAATCCAATTTCATTTTGAAGGGAAGGGAAGGGAACAGAAGGGAACGGAAGGGAACTGAAGGGAGAAAAGAAGGATGGATGGATGGATGGATGGATGGATGGATGGATGGATGGATGGAAAAAAGAGAGAGGAAGGGAGGAAGGAAGGGATGGAGAGAGGGACAAAGGGAGGGAGGAAGGAAGATAGCTAAAGGAAAAGAAGACCCTCAGTCTTTTCAAGAACTATTTCTTTTCTATCAATCTTTTGGTTCCTTTTCATTGACATCCTATTCTAACAGGGGGATATTTACAAAATATTTTAATATCCCTCCTTTGTGTCATTCCTCAACTTTGCAATCCATGGAGATACTTTAATAGATAACATTTAGACAGATGGCCTCCCAAAGGTAAGTTAATTCTTCCTAGTATTTAGCAAATTTTTATTCTGAAGCATTCTCATTTTCAATCTCTTGGCATCAGTTAATCTCTTGGCAAAGTTGGTGCCAAGTTTTGGTTCCTCCTGTTTGCAAAATCTTCTCTTGGGTCAACTGTTTCTAGTGGGGAGGATCCAGGCACTCAGAATACTTCTGTGTTGATATACCCTGTAGTGAGCATCTCTTCTGTCCCCGCATTATTGTTCATTATTCTCAGGCACTTACCTGAGCAATCAGGAGCTAGGCTCCAGGACCTCTCTTCAAGATGATCTCCTAACTAGCTTCCAGAGAGATTTTCATCCACTTTCTTCTTAAATCCTCTTCCAAAAAATTTTTGAGACTAACCTGCCCAATTTTAATCTAAGGAAAAGAATAAGTAGAGATAGTACTAAGACATTTACTCTTTATGATGGGAAAGCATAATTATCTCACATGTTGTAACTTTTGTTTCTTCTACACTTCCTTAAAGCTAAAGGGCTGATCAGGAAGACTCAGAGGCCAACTCTGGGCCAACATAGTCCTCTGTTCACTGAAAAGGTGGTGTCAATTCTCAGTCCCTGACTCATCCATTTCTATTTGCCCTGCTGCCAGGTAATGACCTACACTGACCTCTCAAGCAGGTGGAATTTCCCTAAGATGGATAGACTCCATTCTTAATATTATATTCTTATGCTGTATTATAAGCAATTGTGTTTTCCCTTCTTACAAAGTTACCACTATGAGAGGATATCACCTCTTTATGGAAAGGACTATGTTTCATTGAGCATGGTTTTCCCTGTGCCTTACACATAGTAGATGTTCAATAAATAATAGTTCATTTTCACTTATTGTTACAGGGTCATCAGGAACTCAGCAAGAGGACTTGAAGTGAAGGGAAGGAGCTGAATAAACCTCACTCACAGGAATAACATTTCATAAAATAAAGCAATAGGAGAGTGTCCTCTGGAAGCATCAAAAGAAGAAAATCCAAATACAGGCTGGGGAGTAAAAGGTATAGTAGAAGAAAGGCGGTGCCAGCAAAAGAGATAAATATCTTAAAAACAAAAACAAAAACATTGGTTTAAGACAAGACTAGACACCCAAATGTCATCCTAGAACATGGAACAGCTAAAAAAGATAAAAATAGATTTAATCATTAGGGGTCACCTGTCCTTCCCATATTCCCCCACTCCATCCTACAACAAAGCTTCCCCCACACCAGGATTGATGGATATCAGCTATTAGCCTCCTTCTTTTCCTTGTGTCTGAGTAAGCTTGCTCCCCTTCCCCTCCCTTATAACCCTGTAGACATGCACTACTTGATCTTGATAGGGTTTTTCTCTATCCACCTCCACTCCCTCCTTTGAAAGATAAACCATTTGGAATGGCCTCTTTCTTACACTCTCTTCATCAGCTCTACCACCACCACATGTGCAGCGGACACTTAGGTTCATGCTGCCCACAGTTATCTAAGCAGGCCCAATCTTTAAACCTGATCTTTACTGAACAGCAATGCCCAAGTGACTAATTCAAATAACCTACATTTAAGGTTATTTGCCAAATTGAAAGGTAAGTCTCTGAACTATAAGGAATTTCATGGAAGATCCCAGACCTTTCCCTGTTGATGGCTACCATGATGAAAGGCTATGTTTATTCTTTTGTTGTCTCTGTCGTTAATGTGGTGTGTTTTGGGGGTCAAGCAAAATAAAAATATAACAAGAACCCTGCTATCTTAAAATGAGGGCCATTATTGGAAGGACCAAGGCAAAAAAATATAGTGCTCTGGTGACAGCCAGTCTTAGATTTGAATCTCAGTTCTATTTTAAGACTTTCAGCAAGTTACTGAACTTCTGAGGCTCAGTTTTCTTACCTATGAAAGGAAACAATAATATCACCTTCCTCACAGGTTTGCTGTAGGCTTTTAACCACTCTGCTATCTACATAACCTCCAATCACAAAATTGCCCTTGGTTCTTCCTTCACTAATCTCCATCAAATCCATGAGATCCCTGGTATCATGGAGTGAACTCCACTAGCCAAAGGGAGATACTATTCCAGTTTTCTTGGTTATTTTTAACTACATTTAAGTGTACTCAATTCTTAACCAACTGCAGCCTAATTTTCTTTAGGAAAAGGATCTATACTAATCTATATGACTGATACACAGAGTGAGCATTTAGGTTTTGGAAGCCAGTGGCTCCCAAACTAAGGGCTACACATATCATGGGTGCCTCAAGGGCCACAAATTCATATACTCATTATGTTTCATGTGAAAACGTAATAAACAATGGCATATATATACACACACATACACAGATATATCCACATATATTCATAAATACCCAGTATTATTGTTTTGAAGGTATATATAAATGCTATTTATTAGTAAAATATAAGTTTATTTAAAAGTTTAACTTAATTTATAAAAGCTTTTATTATTGTGCATTTTCTTAGTCAATATTTGCTAATACTACAAAATGTAGTGGCTGCACTTACTGTACATCAGGCACTGTTCTAACAACCTAACATATATTAATTCATTAAATCCTCACAATGACCTTGTGAGGCAGTGCTATTATCATTTCCAATTTATATATTAGGAAACCGAGGCACAGAGAGGTGAAGTAACTTGTCACAGAGCTACTAAGAGGCAGAGATGAGATTCAAGCTCAGGCATTTTGGTCTAAGCTCTTTATCTTCACAATTGGTTCAGAACTCAGCTATGCAAAAACACACTGGTGCTACTGTTTTTAAGCAGAAAATTATTTGCAATCTTGACATTGATTTCATTTTCTATAAAAATGGGCATATTTCTCACTGGATACAAACTGAAATATATGTGTATACTCTGGCTTATATTCAACCAGGGACATATTCAAGAAATCTATGGTAACTATCTTACCAAAAAAAGTAATTCAAACAAAAAATAAATAATAAAAACACTTCATGCTGCCTGGTCTGCCCACATATGCTCCTGCCTAAGGAGGTCACATGGACCAGAAAGAGTTTCCAACAACGGCTTTTTCTCTGATGATCATTTTGTTATACTCTTTCACATTTCTCTGCCTCCATTAGGAAACTAGCTTTCCAGTATTGCACTATTTGATTATTTGCCAAATTGAAAGGTAACCACAAGCAAACAACAGAAGCAGCAACTACTCAGGAAGTTAAATGAAATAAAAATAGAATGACACAGTTCAACTTTTCACCTCTACACTTGAGTTATATTCACACTCACACCTGTGTTCCATTTCATTGATTGACCATTCAAGAACATTCACTGATTCTCTGCCATGTACCAGGAATTATGTTTGGAACTATAAATATGTGAATAGAACTCAGAATGCACCAATCCTTTTAAAATACAGTCTAAAAGATTCCAGGCAGGCCGTTCATTCAACTGATAACTATACTGCAAAGTAGAATGTTATCAATATCATTAGAGGACAAAACTCTATACATATTCTGAGCAGAGAGAGATGACTCCAAGAGAAACAGTCAACTGATGGGCAGCCTCCCTATCAACTCCCTCTCAAGGGCTTTCTAGCCCTCCCAGAGCCATCTGGAATCCCTGTGCACATGAGAAAGGCAAGACCTCCTTGGGACCACCTTTACTTCCTACCACCAACTCACCACAGAGTTCAAAGGTGATCTTAATTCCATGTTCTCTTCTGATCCCCTATCACTTTCCCTAGCTTCTTTTTTCCCTTGATTTATTCAATCTTTTTGGTTCTTTTGTCCATCATTGTCCTTCTTAACATATGCTATTTCCCAGGAATATTTCCACTAGGTAACTAATGGCATGGTATACTGATGTTTGTTAGTTACCATTTCAGAAAGTGGTATTTTCTAACCTTGTTTCCAAATTATGAGAATTTATGTTACTTAGAAATTTATAGCCCCTTGAGCATTAAATGTGCTATATTTGATGGCCTTGATGCAGCCTTTCTGTCCTTCTGAATCAGAATCCAAGTCAAAGATATTAGAGCCAGGTCAAGAATACCTTTAGCAAAAGTAAGGAATCTAAAGAAAGATTTGAAGAGAAGGCATGAACAAGACAATCACAGAACTCCCATGGCACAGACAGAAAACATGGACTCTTTGAGGAAATATAATATAGCAAATACCCACTTGAAGTGAATAGCTATTTCCTCCATAATTTTTACTCTTTACTCTAGAATTTCTATTCTTCTCTAAGGACCCTAATATTCCTATTAACTCATTTGCAAAACTTATATTTTGATGGAACCCCAGTCTTTTGAACTAAAAACATTTGAGTTAGTTTTGTCCCCTGGGATATAAAAGTAAATGTTACGTTTAAAGTTCAGAGGAATTTTCCAGCCTAACTTTCTATGCCTTGTTTGAGAAGACAATGTTGATGCTAATTCTTTTACAAACTGGGCAAGGTGTTCTTAGGAAGTAATTTTCATTGTACTTTGCATTGTTTAAAGGACAATGCGATCAAGTGAGAAGGTCACTGAGATCACAGATTTCTGTGCTCCAGATTGAGCTTTCTAAGTAACTAGTAACTAGCATTATGCTTGTTAAGCCATTGTACCTCTGGCTTTGGTTTTCTCTGCACACAGAAGGCATTTTATAAATATTTATTGAGTGAATGAATTAGTAATATTTACTATCTTGTAAAATGATCATGAAGTGCTATATTTTAGGGGTGAATGGGTGGCTCAGTGAGTTAGGCAGGCAGCTCTTGATTTCCACTCAGGTCATGCTCTCAGGGTCCTAGGATCAAGCCCTGTGTCCGGGCTCTGCACTCAGCAGGGAGTCCGCTTAAGGATTCTTTCTCTTTCCCTCTGCCCCTCCCACCACTCCCATGAGCGAGAGTGCGCGCTCTCAAATAAATAAATAAATCTTTAAAAAAAAGAGCTAGATTTTAAGCTCTGAGTAGAGTAGGCAAGAGCCATGTCTGTTTGGCTTATCATTGCATTCCTTGATATACCTCCATGTACACAGAATTTCATCAAAAACATAGTGAATTAATGAATAAATGCACAAAATAATAAATTTCATAAAAGTTGCCCTACTTTACAAAGTTACTGAGAATACCTTGATTTTAGGTTCACAGTGAGGACAAACTATGTTGATCATACTTACAACGGTATGTCCAAATGCCCAACACTCTGGGATTTGTAGGTGTTCAAAAATAGGTGTTTTAAATAATGAATGTTCAATAAAAATAGACATAAAAATGATTTCAAAAAGTACAAAGCACAATACCTACATGAAGCTTTAAGAATCTCTTTCCCTCACACACCTACACCAATAACCTCTGTAGAGAGATGACTCCAAACAATGTGAGGCATAATGATTTAGGAGAGGATGATAGAGAACATCCTGGCTCTCAGATTGTAAACAGCCATGTGATAAATCTCCAAATATTGCAAGGATAGGCAGTGACAGGGGTTACATTTCTTGGAAACATAATCAAGATGCTATTCTGAGTGTATTCGCTATGATATTTCCAGCTGCAAGCAACAGGAAAGTCTGACATAAAATGGATTAAACCATAAAAAATATGTATTATCTCAATTAGAAGGAAGCGAAAGGTAGCTGTAGAACAGCTTCACATGGGTAAAATTTGGGACTTAATACCATATCGAAGACCCATTATTTCATTCTTTCAGCTCTGCCATCCACTGGGATGTCCTCAAATGGTTCCTTGCTGTCTGTCACACACCCAGGCTTTACTGAACAACACACCTAGAGGAAGAAGAAGAAGAAGAGGGAATCTTTTCCTATGACTTGTTTTTATCTTCAAGGAAACCATTCTCAGGGGCAACCCAGGAGAAGAGTCCTCTCATTTCATGGCAGGAACCATGTCATGCGCACATTCCAAAACTAACCAACATCAAGGAAAATGAAACCATTATGATTGGTTTAGACCTGTCAGGTTTTATCCCTGGAACTGAAGACATGCCAGTCTTCCCTGAGTTTTACAAGAGAGCTCCCAAGATGGCAGTATGGAAGAAAGCTATGTAGGACTCTTACAATTACATGGGCAGCAGTGTCTGCTAACAGGAGAAATACTGTGCTTTCAAAATTATTAATTAATTTTGATCAAGTTTCTGATTAAGATTCTGTGGGTCTAAGTCTTCAAAATATTGATATTTTTTCTTTAATACAAATTCCATACACAAAGATAAACTCCAAATGGATGAAAGACCTCGATGTAAGACAGGAATCCATCAAAATCCTAGAGGAGAGCATTGGCAGCACCCTCTACAACATCGGCTACAGCAACCTTTTTCATGACACATCTCCAAAGGCAAGAGAAACAAAAGATAAAATGAACTTGTGGGACTTCATCAAGATAAAAACCTTCTGCACAGCCAAAGAAACAGTCAAAAAAACTAAGAGGCAGCCCACGGAATGGGAGAATATATTTGCAAATGATGCTACAGATAAAAGACTGGTATCCAAGATCTACAAAGAACTTCTCAAACTCAATACACAAGAAACAAACAAATCATAAAATGGGCAGAAGATATGAATAGACACTTTTCCAATGAAGACATACAAATGGCTAACAGACACATGAAAAAATGTTCAAAATCATTAGCCATCAGGGAAATTCAAATCAAAACCACACTGAGATACCACCTTACGCCAGTTAGAATGGCAAAAATTGACAAGGCAAGAAACAATTGTTGGAGAGGATGTGGAGAAAGGGGATCCCTCCTACATTGTTGGTGGGAATGCAAGTTGGTACAGCCACTCTGGAAAACAGTGTGGAGGTCCCTTAAAAAGTTAAAAATTGAGCTGCCCTATGATCCAGCCATTGCACTACTGGGTGTTTACCCCAAAGATACAGACGTAGTGAAGAGAAGGGCCATATGCACCCCAATGTTCATAGCAGCATTGTCTACAATAGCTAAATCGTGGAAGGAACCGAGATGCCCTTCAATAGATAACTGGATTAAGAAGTTGTGGTCCATATATACAATGGAATATTACTCAGCTATCAAGAAGAACAATTTCTCAACATTTGTTGCAACATGGACGGCACTGGAGGAGATAATGCTAAGTGAAATAAGTCAAGCAGAGAAAGACAATTATCATATGGTTTCTCTCATCTATGGAACATAAGAACTAGGAAGATTGGTAGGAGAAGAAAGGGATAAAGAAAGGGGGGTAATCAGAAGGGGGAATGAAGCATGAGAGACTATGGACTCTGAGAAACAAACTGAGGGCCTCAGAGGGGAGGAGGGTGGGGGAATGGGATAGGCTGGTGATGGTAAGGAGGGCATGTATTGCATGGTGCACTGGGTGTTATACGCAACTAATGAATCATGGAACTTTACATCAAAAACCAGGATGTACTGTATGGTGACTAACATAATATAATAAAAAAATATCATTATAATAAAAAAAATAGAAATCAGAAACCAAAAAAAAAAAATTCAGAAGAAGGTAGCTAGAAAACTAGTGGGTAAAATTGCTCAAAATTTGATGTTTCCATTTGCTAAGTACACCTTCTCCAGTAGTTCTCAAACATCAGTGCCCTTCATTCACAGTAAAAAATACGTTAAACATCACAACCTTATACATAGACATATATACTTCACAACCTTCAGTGAAACACCTGCCTTGTCACCTGTGAGCACACTCATGTTTTTTGTCCCATTCTATTTTGCTCTCTTTTTTAACTGGTCATCTCAACCTAGTAAATAGGTTTCAGGACCCAGTAATGGGTTGCAACCCACTGTTTGAAAAATATTGCTTGTGCAAGCTCTGGCGAGTCTCATTGTTTTTTTATAAAGAACATGACATAGCATTAACTTATTAAATGCAATATTGTGATACTATTTTATTTAAACCTATAAGTATTATTATTAGCCCCATTTTATAGCTGAGAAAACAGATAGCGTGAATGATTTGTCGGGATCATACAGCCAGTGAGTGCTAGGGGTTGGAAGTGGGGGTATGTGACAGACATCAAATGAAGGTGTTCTGATTTTAAATAGATGTTTTAAAAGAAAGGAAATACAGTATTTACTTCAGTAAAGTCTTCAGGTTTCTTCAAATGGCAAACATACTTCTCACACTACAGTAATAAAAAAAAAAATGGCCAAGTACAATTGTTCATAGCTAATTACCTCTGCCAGACCAAATAGAGAGTCATATAGTTCATCAGACAATCCGTTATATCTCATTAAGGAAAATTATTCTGGGACAACTGTGAAGCCTATTAGAAACGGTTTTGTGCTAAGATTTCTAAACCGTTTTACAGCAGATACAGCTTATGAACCGTAAGAGGGTTCACAAAACCATAACTCTGAACTGGAAAGACTAAAAACACTTGTGCTGCCCCACCGCCTCTCTCTAACTTCAGGGATCAAGTTGGCCCTATAGATTTTCATTCAGCCATCAAGGTGTCCTTTCTGTACGTCATTGAAGTTATTATTTGCACTATTAAATCCTTTGTAACATTTACTTTTCCAGCCTAGGGACAAAGCCAGCTAGAGAATTGTCAGCCCAAAGACACAAAGAAGATGAATGATGAACTCTCCACTTCCCAGATTAGACAGCTGGGGCACTACAGGCCAAACCTACACTGTGACACAACACACAACAATGACCTCTCCAATCTTCTTTAGAAGAAAAAAGAGCAGAGGCTTTCCAGAATTTCCTTTAGCTAAGGACGGATACTCAATAAGGACTTAACGTGTCCCCAGGTGAGAAGCTAACCAGTGGAGGACAGTCGAGCAGCTGTGGGAAGCAGAAAAAGAGGAAGGAGGAGCAAAGGATAAACAAGGGCAGGATCGCACATACTGCTCATGGTTGTCTCTGACAGATGGAAAAGCCGACCAGCCAACAATCATGGTACAGAGGTCACAATGCACCATGATGAATTGTGCCAAAGGCGCTGTTCAACCCAAGATGGCCTGCGCGAAAAATAAAGCATGGTCACCACCTCAGAGCAGACTGTCAGACTCCCGAACTATGCTGGCCTCTTTTTCTAAGTAACACTTTCAAGAAACCCATGAAACCAACTGAGGTCTTGGTCCAAAAGACCATATTTTTAGAATCAAGTATCAGAACTTGAGGTCCATCAAGGGTATGTTGTTTTGGTTTTGATTTGCATGAAAAGCTGTGGAAGGCTAAATAAGTTGCACTGGTTGTAGATTTAATAAATCATTTTTATTGATTAGAATGAAATAACATGAAGTAGATACTGTCCCAGTAAATCCAGGATACACAGACTTCAGGAAATCAAAATGGTAAAGATATTTTAGATTTGTCTCTCTGAAGTTCAAACTGTGAAGTTTGGTAGACTATTTCTACTCTCCACATCTATAATCAATGCAGGATTATATACATCGCAGAAAAATATAATTTTTTCCCTGACTCCCCATTAAAATACAGAATCTATGAAAACAAACATAATTTCTACTTATTTGATAACTTCCAAGATTTCTTACAATGCCTTATGCAATAGAGAGTATTATTTCCTGTTTATTTGATTCATTATTTGACAGTAGAGCAGAATCTTTACCCCTAAAAAAGACACAAGTTTATATTTGAGTTACAGAAAGTTTATTTATGTACAACTTTAGAAATTTTACTTCTGTGTGAAGGGAGAGATACCCATCCATGATTCTGTGGGCTACCCTTGTCAATATCTCAATATAAGCAGTTCCTCTGGCTCATTCAGGAAAGTCAGAAAGTCTGGAATCCCAGGGAACAAGAAGCCCAAGAGGAATTCAGGGTGCCTATTGGAAGGCAGAGAGTACATAAGGGATAATCAAGACTAGATACACTAGACTGTGTAGCTATGGACCAGAAAAGACACTCTACTTCCGAGACAATCCGTGGTACTCAGACTAGAACTAAGATGGAACCTCTTTTTCAGGTATCTTTGGCAAGTAAGTTAACTTAGGAATAAGTAGGAGGGCTCCATTCCCATAGGTGCCCAAAGCTAGGAGAGCCCTGTCTATGTCATGAATCTCCTCTGGGTCATCCTGTCAACATAATAACCAAGCACCAGTAGAGGCAATTGGGAGCATATCTACCCTGGAGAAGCTAGTGCTAGAAAGGGTATAATATCCAAAGGAGATCTTGGTTTCTGAGGCCTTAGGAACAGGAAAAGTTTCGTGACTCGAAGCTGGGAGGGACAATAAAGCACAGAATTTCTCACAAACCTTCTGACACTCAGCAAGTACTGATACTGCTAGCAAACATGCACGGTAGCACAGGCAATATTATAATGTGTTAATGCATTCAATCATCATCACTACTCTATCAGGGAGATAACCATTATCATACCCATTTTGATAAAGTTTACCAAAGTTAAATAATTGCCCAAGTTCACAGACCTGTAGAAGAACTAGAAGCCCAATTCAGAATGCCTGTCCACAGATCCCATGCTCTTATCCATAACACTATATTGCACTCTACTGCATATTTCTACATCTAAACATATAGTATAAAAGTGTGTATATGCTTGTATGTGTGTGCACATGTGTGTCTGGGTGCATAGTACAATGATACCCAATTCGTGCATTCTGTTGTAGAAACTAAATTTTTCTAAGGTATATACTTTTAACAGAAGTACTTTGGACTCATAAAAAGAAAGCAAGCATGATAGGAAACAAGAAATAACAAGGTCAAAGGATTGCCAAGCCTTTAGAGTGAATTAGAGAAATTCCCCTCCAGATTCAGCAGGTCTCCAGAAGATTCAGCCAAAAACCAGAATGCTTTCCTCCAGAGAAGTCATTAATGTTAATAACCAGGAGCATGGGGGCGCCTGGGTGGCTCAGTCGTTAAGCGTCTGCCTTCAGCTCAGGGCGTGATCCCGGCGTTCTGGGATCGAACCCCACATCAGGCTCCTCCGCTAGAAGCCTGCTTCTTCCTCTCCCACTCCCCCTGCTTGTGTTCCCTCTCTCGCTGGCTGTCTCTATCTCTGTCAAATAAATAAATAAAATCTTTTAAAAATAAATAAATAAATAAATAAATAACCAGGAGCATGGGAGATAATTTTACTTGACCAGACTTTCCCTGCTGTATATTTCACTTAGTAACATGGGTTAAAGTAAGGCATAAAAATGAATTTCGGCTTTGTTGAAATTAGATCACCAATTTTCTTGGTAGCCAATATTTATTAATAGGCGTTCCAGCTGATGGATGTGTGAGAAGGGGCCTCAATGAAGTATGTGGGCATGGGGCAGATTGCTGTGTTTTGGCAGTGCTTGTGAACTAGTGTATCCTACTTCAAAAACACAGACGAATGGAGCAAAAGGGCTCTAGATAAATCACCTGATTCTGTTTCATGCCTTCAAGGAGAGGGATGCTTAAACCAACAAGATCAATAATTTTTTGCTATACTTTTTGCATTTTCATGAACAGAGGTTCCACCTGTCCTCTGATGCCCCAGCTAAGTATTTTACAGCACTGACAGAAAAGAAATTCTATTTTCTGCTCAAGCATAGCCTTTAGTTTAAATTAAATCCATTTCTGGGGCACCTGCATGGCTCAGTCAGTTAAGCGTCTGCCTTCAGCTCTGGTCATAATCTCAGGGTCCTGTGATTGAGTCCCACACTGGGCTCCCTGTTGAGCAGGAAGTCTGCTTCTCCTTCTGTGCTACCCTTTTCTCTCTCTCTCTCTCTCAAATAAATAAATAAATAAATAAATAAATAAATAAATTAAATTCATCTCCTTTGAATTTTCCATGTGCACAGAGAAATGTTTTGTGCCTCTTCATTGGAATGCCTATTACTAAGGCAACATATTATTCTTTTGCACTCTTCACCATTTTTCATTTTTGGTAAATTTCTTGGGGATTTCTCTAAGCCTCTTGTGTATTTTTTTACTCCATAGTAAGATTATTTTTTACTTTTTAAAGATTTTATTTATTTATTTGACATACAAAAAGAGAGAGAGAGAGAGAGCATAAGCAGCAGGAGCAGCAGAGGGAGAGAGAGAGGGAGAAGCAGGCTCCCCACTGAGGACGAAGCCTGATGTGGGGCTCAATCCCAGGACCCTGGGATCATGACCTGAGCTGAAGGCAGATGCTTAACCGACTGTGCCACCCAGGAGCCCCTTAAGATAATTTTTTTTAATGATACTGAGATAATACATTCTACTGATAGAAATTCAAGAAATGCTGAAAAGCCCCGAAGAAGAAATTTTTTTAAAACCCATCATCGCATCTCTGAGCTAACAACCATACATATATATACATATATTATGTATATTTCCAGTCTCGTGTGCCAATACATACATGTGCTTTTGCGACTATTTTCCCTTGTCACTAATTATTACTCTTTATTACAGAGTAGTCTTCAACCCAACTCTGTGAATTCTATGAAATACACATAGTCCATGAATTCTATGAAATTATACACAAAATTTCTTGGGAAGGAGGAACTTGACTATTTTCATCATATTCCCCAAAGGGTATATGACGCAAAAACAGTTAAAAATTCTCCTTTAGCAATAGGATTTTTAAAGGCCACATAATATTCTACCATATTAATCAATCTTGTTATAGATTATACTGCAAAAAACACTTGTGTAAACAAATCTTTTCATCTAGCTACAACAATATCCGTAGGACAGAAGAAATTCTGAAATGAGAATTACTCCAAGAACATTGCTGTTGAAAACTTTTAATACATACTGTCAAATTGCCCTTTACAAAGGTGGTACCTTTCAAAATTCCATCAGGAAGATGTGAAAATGTCCCTTTTTTCAAACAGGTAATAACACTGAATCTTATTTTTTTTGACTTTTCCAATTTTATTGGCTAAACTAACATACCAATGTTTGAATCATTTTCTTTTTAAGTTCAGGTGACAATATTATTTGTAATACACTGGTAAGTGCTTGAGGTACTCAGAGCATAGAGGCAGGACTACGTCTGTCCTGGCTGGTCTTCGCTCTGTTTCCACAGTGACATGAGGTTGCTGACTCATACGATGATCAGCTCTGACCCACCCGTCTTTTAAAATTCTGACTATAGCTAAGCCCATCTTGTAATGATTTTGATGGTTTTGGTTTCCTAAGTGCCTACTCTCACCCTTGTATAATTGTCTGCTTGTCTAGGATTGTGCTTCCTATTCAATAGTATCTCACTGGTCTGCTTGACATAGCATCATCTTTCATCAAGATACCAATGACTCTAGGGTGATAAAATACCTTGACATACACCCCCCACATTGATGCCAGATGACTGGAAACTGCTTTTGGGAGAATCCTCAAGTAAATTTTCTACCTGTCTAATTGTAGTAACCCTGCAACTAGACTCTGGCTGAACAGAACATAAAATCACACTGAAATCCCTAGCGATAAGAATGACCAAAAGTCTCCTACGGTGATGAAGAGGGTGAGATCTTGCAGTTAGAGATCCTGGGCTTAAATCCCAACTCCCCCACTTGCTGTCTGTATGACCCAGGGCAAGTATATCCATGTGTCTAAACTTCACTACACTTTCCGCAGACTTATAAAGGCACTTGCTTGGTGAGTACACTACCTCAGGACTACACCTTCATGCTGGTTGTGGGAAGTTGCAGATGCCCCTACCTATATAAAACAATAATCTCGTGCTGTCCTCCTCCACACACTCTGCCTCCCCTTTCAGAGCTGACTTCTGTCGGTTACGTATCTCATCATTTGTTACATTTAATTGTTTTTCATCTAGCCTCTCTCACTGGAATGCAACCTCCATAAGAGCAGGACTTTTTCATTTGGTTCTCTTCTTTAATGCTAGAGCCTTGGAAGATAGACAAATAGAGTCATGGTAAAGGCCAAATTATTCAATGTCTATAGCAGCGTATTCATTTCCTAGGGCTGTCATAACAAAGTGCCACAAACCGGGTGGCTTAAACAACAGACACTGTGTCACAGTTCTAGAACCTAGAAGTCCAACGTGTTGCCAGGACTGGTTCCTCCCAAGGACTATGAGGGAGAATCTGTTGCATGCCTCTCTCCTAGTTTCTAGTAGTTTTCTGGGAATCCCTTGGGTTCTTCCACTTGTAGACACATTACTCCAGTCTCTGCCTTCTTCTTCACATGGCCTTCTTCTTGTGTGTGTGTCAAATTCTGTGTCCAAATTTCCCCCACTTTACAAGAATACAATCATATTGGATTAGGGCCCACTCCAATGACCTCATCTTAACTTGATCATCTGCAAAAATCCTATTTCTAAATAAAGTTATATCCATAAGTACGGGGCGGGGGCGGTTAGGACTTCAACAGTTTTGAAAAGACACAATTCAACTCAGAACAAGCAGATAGCACAATAGATCCAGCACTCTACTGGCACTAGAGAGCTATGAATTCTTCTTATATGCTCAGGTTATGGGATCATTATCTTACAGAGAAGACTAATTTGGTCTAGCACGAGAGGTTCTGGCAAGTCGCTGTGTCCTAACCTCACTCTGAGGAAGTACTATCCAGACTTGCTGCCCCCTCCTGCTTTTGACTCTGAATATTCAGACACATGGGAAGGAACGACAGCCATGAAATCAAAGCCTTTGCCATCACTGAATACAAGGTATTTTACAGCCAAGAAAAGAGAGGCTAAAAGGCAAGAACTTATGTGAGGTCTTACAATTAGCTAAAGGCAAAGCAGGAGTAGAACCCCAAATTTTTCACTCCTAGCTCTTCTCCTCATTCATACAACTCTATCCACATGTATACAAAATAATAAGAATGATTATAAACACATTTAAAAATAGGTTGACTGTAGAATATTTTGCTTCTAGAGTAGTCTGAATAACTAACACCAAATTGAAAAAAATTGACTAGAAAAACAAACAAACAAAACAAAACCAATAGTCAACTGATCTTTGGCAACGGAGCAAAGGTCATACAACAAAGCAAAGATGATCTCTTCAACAGACAGTGCTAGAACAACTAGCTGCAAAATATGCAAAAAAAAATACACACATACACACAGACCTCACACACTTCACAAAAAATTAAAAATGCATTCTCTTTCTAAATGTAAAATGCAAAGCTATAAAACTCCTAAAAGATAACACAGAAGCAAATCTGCATGATCTTGGGTGTGATGATGCTTTTTTAGATAGAGCACCAAAGACACAAACCATAAAAGAAATCATCAATAAGCTGGACTTTTAAAATTAAAACTTCTGTTCTGTGAAAGACATTATCAAGAGAATCAGAAGACAAGCCACAGACTGGGAGAAAATGTCTGCAAAAGAGGCATCTGATAAAGGGATGTTATCCAAAATATACAAAGAACTCTTAAAACTCAACAATAAAAATACAAACCCAATTTAAAAATGGGCCAAAGACCTTAATAGACACCTCATCAAAGAAGATAAACAGATGGCAAATAAGCATATGAAAAGATGCTCCATATCATTTGTCATCAGGGAAATGCAAATTAAAACAACAATGAGATACCAGTACCCACCTATTAGAATGGCCAAAATCTGGAACACTGACAACATCAAATACTGGCGAGTCTGTGAACAATAGGAACTCTCATTCATTGCTGATAGGCATGCAAAATGGTAACACTACTTTGGAAGACAGTTTGGTGGTTTCTTATGCAACTAAACATACTCTTACCATTTAATACAGCAATCACACTTGCTGGTATTTACCCAAAGGAGCTAAAAACTTACATCCATGCAAAAACCTGCATGGTGATGTTTATAGCAGTTTTATTCATAATTGCCAAAACTTGAAAGCAACCAAGAAGTCTTTCAGTAGGTGAATGGTTAAATAAACAATGCTACATCAAACAATAGAATTTTATTCAGTGCTATAAAGAATTGAGCTATCAAGCCATGAAAAGACATGGAGGAAATGTAAATCCATACTACCAAGTGAAAGAAGCCAATCCAAAAAGGCTATATACTCTATGAGTCCAACTATATGACTTTCTGGAAAAGGTAAAACTATAGAGACAATAAAAAGATGATTGGTTGCCGCAGGTGTGTATGGGGGGGTATGAATAAGGTAGTAAAAAAAACCCGCTCTGTGTATTATTATAATAATTGACATGGTCATTATACATTTGTCCAAACCCGAAGAATGTGCAAAACCAAGAGCGAACCCTAAGATAAATAAACTATGGACTTTCAGTGATGATGATGTGTCAATGTAGGTTCAACCTTGGTTTTTAAAAAGAAAATACCATTTTGGTGAGCGATGTTGATAGTGGGGGAAGCTGTGCATGTGCGGAGGCAGGGCATATATGGGAAATCTCTGTATCTCCCTCTCAATTTGTTATAAACCTAAAACTCCTCTTTAAAAAAGTCTTATAAAAAATTGAGACATTTCTGGCCAAAATTAAGTGCCTATTTAAACAAATCTAGGACTCCATCCACCATTATTTTATTTATCACCAAAAAAGAAAAATAACACTGTCAATTAACATGCGACATGTATTATAAGAAAGATACCTCTCAAATTCTGCGGTGTTAATTGTGAAAATGTCAGAGTCGCAAACGCCATGAAACATGGTAGCATAACCCCTCAGTCATTGGACTAAACATTTCATTTATATAAATTATCTTTCCTCGACTGGCTCAGCATAATGCAGCTTTGATGGAAGGACAGATAAAATCGATTTTAAGACACTCCAAATTATTAATTTAGACACCTCAAGTGACCAAACACATCCTCCTGATGTTTCGATCAAACCAAACTTGTGTTTTGTACCTTCAGGAACAAGAAGTAACCCAGTGGAAGAGAACATTCTGAATCAAAGAGATGAGAGTGGAGAAGGAAAGAAAGCAAAGTGATTCTCTGCCAAAGCAGACACATACAAGCAGAGCGAAGTGGGAGAATGACATTTCCTTCATAGATTCTCCAAAGGAAAATTACAAGGAATTCGTCAACCAGTATCCGGAGCTGAGACAACAGCTGTGGAGGTAGGATGAGCCCCATGTGAGGATTAAGAACCTGCAAGGTTTGCTCCTGCTGTCTTCAGCCTGGCACAAGACCAGAGCCGCCTCTGTCTGGTATTTGCAAAGAACTGGTGAGTGGCCAGTTGGCTGCCAGGGACATGTTTCTGTACCATTTATCACACACAAATTGCTCTGCAGCTGGAAAAAGAGTCATGATAGCTGCAGCCAATCAAGCCCAGCAATAGGACCAGGCTTCCCTCCCTTTCTAGTCTCAACCCCTTCCTCACGAGCGAACTGGCAAAGCCCAGCAGTGTCTGTGAGAAAGGTACCGAGAAGACCATGCGGAGTGTGGTTAAACTGGTAGATAACTTGCCGTGATAGTCATTCACTAAGTATTTATTCAACACCTACTATGTTCTAGGTCTTAGGAATGCGGTGGCAAACAGAACAGCACACACATTAGGGGATTTTTATTTGGAATAATGTGTGCCCTGGGCTCTTCACATCTATTTCCAGTTGCAGAGAGGGAAACTGCCACATATTGTCCCTTTGTTCAGTCTCTTCAACTGGCTCACATTCTCCCACCAGCTCACATTTTCCTACCCTCCCAGCAACGTCCATAGGATCAGTCACGGGAATGCCAGCTCAGCAGACCAGCCCAGGAAAACTAACAGCCCAGTGAAGGGAAGAAGTCAGCATTTCATCATAACTTTGGAATATCTGGACGTGACTCACAGAAGAAGAAGGAAGGAGGACAGATAAGAGGGGTATGGTTGAGGTTAACAAGAAACAGTACGGTCTCACAGCCCCCACCATGCGCTGAATAAGTTAGTGCAATTTTCTTGTGAGGATAAACACTGCTGGCCATTCAAGCTGACACTGGGGGCTGGACAGTTGACATTTACAACAATGCTCAATGCAAATCAAGGCACTTGCCCCCAGAAATGGAATTTCATAGATTTATCCTTTGAAAGGCCATTTCTCTGACTAGTCTGGGTCAGCAGTTAAGCTGAAAGAGAAATATTTCTATTATTTGGCAGATTTTTCCAAAGCATCTAGTTCATTAGGCAAGAGAGGCCTTTAAAAAGTCTGATTCTGGTGTGGTCATCAGGCAAACAGAATGAGAAAACATCAAAGAACAATCCCATTTCCAGAAATGATTAGAACAAATACTTCCTCTGCAGTCCCTAGTGTTCCAAGGGTAGGGGGTGGACCTTGCAGCCCAGGTGTCCCGGCACTTTTCCAGCTCTGCAAATATCTGCAAATACCATGCTCTGATAACGCTCATGGCTTCACCTTGAATAAGCAAAACTTTCCACACATGCCACTGCCACTTACTATTTCAGAAATGGATTAAAACCCAGCGCCACTCACTAGTTGGGTGACCTTGAAAAGTCACGAAGACTTAAGCAAAGCCTTAGATCTTTGCACCTGCTCTTCCCTCCACCTATATCATCGTAAGCCCTGCAACAATCAGTAATTTCCAGATGCACTGTGTTTTACTTCCCTTAGAGCATTTAATATTTGAAATTACCTCACTATTTTTGCTTGTTTTTCACTTCCTGAGAACAGAGACTATAACTGCCTTATTCATCTCTGAGACCTTGGTACTTAAAAAGAATGCCTGCTACCTAGTAGATAATAAATATCAATAAATATTTGTTATGTAAATAAATGAAAGACATTCAAATTATTTGAGTCAGAGTTCCATAATAATAATAACAATAATAGTAATAATAATAAAAGAAAATACCTGCCTTGGAGGATTTTTTTTTTAAGATTTATCTATCTATCTATTTATTTATTTATTTATTTGAGAGAGCATGAGAGGGAGAGCACGAGTAGGGGGAGGGGCAGAGGAAGAAGCAGGCTTCCCACTGAGCAGGGAGCCTGATGTAGGACTCGATTCCAGGACCCTGGGATCATGACCTGAGCCAAAGGCAGACACTTAACCGACAGAGCCACCCAAGTGCCCCAGGATTATTCTGAAGATCAAGTGAAATCATGTTAACAAAAGCAGAGCCTGGCACATTGTAAGATGATCCATAAATATTAACTTAAAATATACATTAGCATTCCTAATTCCACAAAGGCCTTTTCTCAGGTAGCTTTCCAGATATAAAAATTCTAAAACAATTCATGCTTAGATATGATTAACTAATAGTGGCTCAATATATAATATTGATAATATTCTAAGCTACCATCTACTGAAAATGCATTATAAGTGCAATAAAACTTTTTGGGGGAAAAACACTATAATATATTCATAAATTGTAATACATACCAATTTCAAAATTCTAGAAAAGTGAGAAAGTTTTTTGTAATTTTTTAAAAAGATTTTATTTATTTATTTGAGAGAGAGAGACAGAGCTATCAAGAGAGAGCAGGAGGAGGGAGGAGAGGGAGAAGCAGACTCCCCGCCAAGCAAGGAGCCCAATGAGGGACTTAATCACAGGACCCCCAGGACCATGACCTGAGCGAAGGCAGATGCTTAACTGACTGAGTTACCTAGGCACCCTGAGAAAGTTTTTTTAAAACTTACTTCTCCCTGGGAAAAATAAAACTATTATTTAGCCCAGATGAATTACTCTCTACTGGTACAGTTTCAGGTAGTACAACTGGGTAGTGGGAAAGTTAGTGGGGAGGGAGCCTATCCCCCCTCGAATCACACTGTATGATGCCAAGTCCTGGCCCAAGTTTGGAGTGTGAGCAATGGTTCTTGCTTTTAGACTAGGAAGTAAGCAAAATAATGAGCAGACGTACAGCTAGCTCTCGATTCACTTCAGTAACTAGGGTCAGGATATGCTTGACTGGTCAAATACCCTGAGAAATCAAATTACTGAAAGGCAGTGGCTAGAAAATAAAGAACAGATTGAGGGGACACCCTCCTTTTACCACATGAAGGACAAAGATTGAGCTAAACTCTCTTTTATTAAATGGAATCAGATTCATCTACTCTCTAACAGAAATGCTTACTTGTAGGGGCTTTTGTTTGTTTGTTTGTTTGTTGTTATTGTTTTTTATAGTTACCATGCTGTATATTACAACCAGGACTTATTTATCTTATACCTGGAAGTCTATACCTTTTGACTACATTTACTCTCATTGGTTTTAATTTTATCCCCTCATCCTTCCAGCACTCAATTCCTGGGCAGCAGGGTTAATGACCAAATAACAGGATGACAAGAAAACAAGAGGCCTAGATATTCCAGGAGCTTAACAATCAAGACACAGCTGACCTGTCCCCCTCTCCCTCACGAGTGTCCGGTTTCTTCTACTGAATGAAAAACGCTGTGGGCCCATCCACAGCATTAAATGTGCCTCCTCTTTTCTCGCTTTCTCACTAACCACAGTCAGCAACAATGCGAGTTCAAAGGTCTTGGAATAAAGGCTGAGATCCTGAGAAGAGAGGACAGGAGGCATTTTCCTGTTAAAGCCGTACCTCTGATGTTCATGCTTGAGGTGAATTCTCCCATTACGATATGCCAATTTATTTTTCTTTTTATATATGAACATAAAAAAGGAGTTAGACTGGCAGACAACATATTCAAGAGGTCCAGACCGAGCGCACAAGGACACCCTATTGTTCCTTGGAGGTAGGGGTGATCACTAGCAAGTCATGGCCTTCCTCTTGCATTTCTTTGTCCTGGCCTCTCAAATAACAGATTGGGGGGAGTGGGTGGGGGGAGAGGAGGAGCAAGAATAAAGACAAAATTAAAAGACTGGTTTCCAAAGGGGACATCAGTATATTCTCTTAAGTCACCTGTCAGCTTCTGAGTCTGGGGAACCATGACATTGTCTGAGAGGAAGATGTGGGCTAGTTCTAGAATAGAATAAAAATAAAAACAGCTTAAATGAGCTTTCCTCACTGACCTGACTAAAGATGGGCCCTTCGATGATAGGCGGTGTTTCCAAAGCCGTGAATCCATACAAGACGCACTATTTTCAGGAATGGCAAACCCCAGGGTCAGATGGAAAAATAGCCTTAGTTTCATTGGGGTTTTGTTTTGTTTTGCTTTGCTTTGTTTTGTTTTCCCTAAAAGGAGTCTATAAATCAATTGGCTCCTTTGTGCCTTCCTCTGTACAATACAGGGCAGATTGCCCAAAGGGGAAAAAGCCTCCATCCTTGTCAGACGAAATAGCAGCTCGGGTCCAAGCTGCACACACCAGGAAAGGGACAGCCGTGTGTGGCACTCACAGCCTTTCTAACCCTTCCAGTGCTAGGTTTGTGTCCTCAGGAGCGACTTGAGATGAGCTTCCCTGCAGAGCCGGGCAGGCCTCTACCGCCCTCCTCTCCAGCTGTGAACACCATCCCCAGATGCATTTCCTCTGATACGACCCCACTCTGGGAGTTCTACAGCTTTGGAGAGACCCCATACAGATAATGAGATGACTAGATCAGCACATCAGGCCGTCACCCCCTCTGTGCCCTGCAAACAAGACAGTGAGTAGCTGCAAAAGGAACAGAGGATGTCACCAGGAGGTTTCCTCTTGTACTTTTCAGCTCTGTTCTGCCTTTGACCGCACATATCTAACACAACAGAAAACCCTGAGCCACATAAAACCTTGTTTGTTCCAAGGCTCTTTGGGGTGAGGAAAAGCCCCTTCCATCTCCCCTGACCACCATTTTAGTATGTTCCCACAGCTTCCCAATACAATACAAAAGGACTTTTTAAAGAAGCAGATGACGTCTTTACAAAATATGATCAGCTAGCTGTTGAGGTGGGGCCCCAGCGAGCTGACTCTATCAGCCCCCGGCTCGGTGTTAATAGTTGGTACAAATAGGTATTTAAACGATGTATTTTAGCCCGTGATCTATTAAGTTCTTACTTCTGGTCAGGTAAAGTAGTTGCTCTGGGACTGTAACCTCAGTGATTAACTGGGTGATTTAAGATCTTATAAAGACCACATTTGCTTCTTTAAATTAAACCAAGAAAGTATGAATGCCATCCATCAAGGTGAGTGCCCCGTGGACTCACCTTAAGGAAGCGCTTCACTCCATAGCCCGATACACGCCCCCACGGGGATGTGCCACCGAAACAGAAGCGCCACGAACCAGTGCTCGCCCTGACTATTGTCCACTCAATTTTTCCCTTTTAAAATGCTGCTGCACAGGGCACCTGGGTGGCTCAGTCGTTAAGCGTCTGCCTTGGGCTCAGGGCGTGATCCCGGCGTTCTGGGATCGAGCCCCACATCAGGCTCCTCCGCTAGAAGCCTGCTTCTTCACTCTCCACTCCCCCTGCTTGTGCCCTCTCTGCTGGCTGTCTCTATCTCTGTCAAATAAATAAATAAAATCTTTTAAAAAATAAATAAATAAATAAATAAATAAATAAATAAATAAATAAAATGCTGCTGCAAGTTGAAGCCCACTCTGTCGAGTTGTTGGACCACTAACGGGTTGAGACTAGCATTTTTTTTTTTTAAGATTTTATTTATTTATTCAACAGAGATAGAGACAGCCAGCGAGAGAGGGAACACAAGCAGGGGGAGTGGAAGAGGAAGAAGCAGGCTCATAGCAGAGGAGCCTGATGTGGGGCTCGATCCCATAACACTAGGATCACGCCCTGAGCCGAAGGCAGACGCTTAACTGCTATGCCACCCAGGCGCCCCCAAGACTAGCATTTTTTTAAACCCTGCTTTAAATTAGATGGAGAAAACAACACAAACGTTCCCCTATTTCCCCAATACCGAATGCTGTCTCGCTAAAAGCGTAAACATCCATATAGTCTCAGAAATGCAACGTCCAGGGTGTGTTCAGGGTGAGAGAAAGGGTAACAGGTAGGGAGAATTTTTTTTAGATACTACACACCAGAAAGGATTAGATGAAAACTTTCAAAGAGATTGAGGAAATGGCTCTGATACTACCCCACAGTTTCCTTATAAGGCCAAATTCAATCAAAAGGCTCTGAGCTCCTCCCACAGACCAGGTGCCACAGGAAGCCCATGGAGGGGGAGGCTAGAGCGGCAGTAGCGGGACTGTTTGCTGCTCATATGTTCCCCACTGTACAGAATACGCCCCCCCCACACACACACACACAGCCAGCGGCAGAAGGAGCAGCCCAGACCCAGGTGCCTCTCTGCTCTCACCTCCAGAAGGGGGATGCTCAGGAGTGCAAACCCATGCCCCACGTGGGTGCTGCAGAAAGACCTGAGCTTTCCCCCCCTTCTCGGTCCACAGGGCGGGAAGAGGGACCCCTAGAATGGAGGAGCCTAAAGCCTCATGAAATTTCTCTGGCCAAGCCCTAGTTACTCATCTGACAAAAAGCAGAGAAGGGAAATTGTTTATACTCAAAGTCTAAATTTTATTATTAATTGTTAAATATTTATATCCTGGCAGGGATAAAGAGTTTATAAAGCACATTTTCCGGCCTTACCTTTCTCCTTCCATTTCCTCTCTTCACAGGAAAGAGGAAGGGAAAGAGGAANNNTAGTAAAAGAGAGAAAGGAAGAGAAATGAAGGGTAAGGAAGGGAAGAAGGAGGGAGGGTAGGAGGGAGAGAAAATACTAAAGCTAGGATCTAATCAGATCTCAACTCAATTAAACTCAGAAACATTTTCCCTTGTATCTTTACAGTGAATCTTTCAAGGCCACAAAAGTATTTGTAGGCTTAGCTGGGTCTTTATAAAAACAACAGCAAAAGTCATATATGTACTAGGGTGTGATGTGAAGTATATGAAACTAATGTAATTTATACTGAAATGCATCCTCAGTACCCTTCTAGAAGTGATAAAGAGTAATCAGTAAAAAGGTGTCAAGACCACTCAACCATTACTGTTTAGTCTCCAAGAGGTCCTATGGATTTTCTACCTCTTAAATCATTTTCACGGGTCACCCACCCCATTGGCTTCATTTCTACCTCTTCTTTCCATCGATCCAAATGTCCTAATGCACCACAGCTAACATCAGAGTTAATCATTTCTTTTCCAAAATGACTCTACGATGTTTGGGGTGGAGGTGGGAAGGCCAGGAGGCAGCCAGGAAAGCAGTAATTTAGCCAGGATGGCAAGCAAAGACTACAAATATTTTCTAGAGAATTAAACATAAAGTGAACTCAACGTCTCTCCATCTAATTCCAAAGGCCTTCAAATTTTCTCTTAATGACATCTTGATGCTCTCAAAGATCTCACTTCAACTGATTGCTTGCTCTGTTCCTGTTGCCAGCTCATGTGTTAGCAGACTCTCACCACCAGGCAGGCGGTGTTTTCAAGCCAATCATGAGGGAAGTGCTTAACTTGAGATAAGTCTAAGATAAGTGTTGTACTCCAACCCCCTGCTCCCCCTCCCCCGCCACGGTTTTGATCATACAGATATAACTTAATGTTTTATAGGTGATCAGCAGGGCCCACTTCACTGAATTTCCTTCTCTCAGCAGGAATCCAAATTTACATAAGATCACATTCAGAATTCCTTGATGTCAGCAAGCTAAGTGAAAGTGTGTGTGTGTGTGTGTGTGTGTGTGTGTGTGTGTGTGTGTGT
>NW_024424564.1:16295648-16446895 GCF_017311325.1 Ursus maritimus
GTGTGTGTGTGTGTGTGTGTGTGTGTGTGTGTGTGTGTGTGTGTTTGAAGCTTATTTATAACTTCAGTTTGGGGTGGAAATAAAGCCACATAGCCCTCCCTAGAAGTAAAAACATTCTCTGTAGTGGAAATTAGCTTGATGAGAAGGAAAAATATATAAGTGACATCTACATTCCCATAGAAGAAGGACACCACCAGCATGCATTTGTCACCTCCCGAGTATCTTCCTAGGTTAGGTCTTCTCTGAGAATAGCCACAACACAAATGTGCTACTAGGAGTCAGCAGAACTGGGCTTCAAAATACTAGGCTTGCTCCTTACAACTTTGTGACCTTGAACACATAAGTAAACCTCTCTGCCCTCTGTTTCCTCAAACACACAGGAGCACGCACACGTGAAATCTTATTTTTAAAATGCCAGCACTTGATTAGATGATCTCTAAAACTGATTTCCATTTATAACATTCTATTCTAAACATCAGAGTCAGTTTAACCCCTGACAAATATATATGGGCTAAAAATCTCCAAATTGCCAAAGTTCCCCTAACACGTAACAAATGCCCCTTGCGTTTATAGAACGGAGATTAATCTCACTGCAAAGCTTCCAAGCCAGGGTCATTCATTCCTTCCTTGAGTCAATAAAATGTATTGAACATCTGCTACATACCAAGCACTGTCCTGAGCATAACTGAACCTCATAGAGAGAGAGGGCAACAGATTTCAAAATCAGCAGCTCTACAAGAGGTGGGAAATGGTTGGAAGAGGAGGGAAAGATAAAGAGAAGCAAGACAAAAGGAATGTGTCAACGCACTCCTTCTAGCGCAGGGATCTCCGTGATTTTCGCATAAACATCTATGAAGTTCTAGGACACTAAGTGCTGAAAAGGAACTAGAAGGTATACTCTTTTTTTTTTTAAACAGACTTTATTCTTCAGAGCAGTTTCAGGTTCACAGCAACATTGCCGGGAAGTGCAGAGATTTCCCACATACCCGCTGCCCCCACCCCTGCACAGCCTCCTCCACAATCAGGATTCTGCACCCGACTGGTACATTTGCTACAATCAATGAACTTACATTGACAGTCATTGTACTTATTTTTTCAACAGATGAAATTCACACATCTGTTTCTTTCTTTCTAACCCAACCCCTCTACCCATAAGGAACCAGAGAGGACAGAAATAAGACCCTCCCTGCTTCTGAAAATCTGGTGATAGCTAATAAACGAAGGAGGTTCACAATCAGGGGAAGGAAACTCCCTTCACCCACTGGAGCAACTATAAACAATGAGGACTGCTTTTGGAGAGAATGGCTATTTTGGGGCATCTTTCCCCAAAACTCCTTGCCCCTCTCCCCCCACACACAATATTATTATAGCTCATAAAGCCTCCATAAACTCTTCCTTTGCCCAAGAAGTTGGGGGATATTTTCTAAGGTTCCTTTTACTCTCAGACCTTGGAGGCAACACACCTCCCACTACGGGATGTCATACTCTTTGAGGGGTGCTTTTTCAAACTACATGCACTTCTACCACCCAGCCCACCACCATGAATCAGATTCAGATACACCACTGGGATGTGCACTACCTTCTTCTCTTGAGAGTCCCTGCCCTGGTGAAGCCTAGAAGTTAAGCCGCGTGTCCTGAGGTGGTATGACAAGTTAAGGATCTCTGTGCTAGAAGATCACTGTCCACAACACAAATGCACAGAACTAAAGTAAGTTAGCATATCTCCTCAATTATCTTGTTACCTATCCGAACCAAAATACTCTAATTAAAACTAAGTCTAGATGTTAAAACACATACACACACACACACACACTAATCATGTTCCAATATAATGTATATGCTCTGTTTACGTCTTTAAATGTAGGAAAATTACCTCCTATGTCAAGAAACTTAACATGAATTTATATGATGAATAAGAAGATTTTTTTTATTAGATTCCACCTACATGTAGGAACTTTGCTTTATTCACCAAGGGTAATTTCAGCAAGGAACCCTATTTACGGGCATCACTAAATTTAAAAAGAGGAAAGGGAAGGCACAACAAATATGCCCAGGTTTCTTTCAAATGCTAGTTTGTAATTCCAACTGTCCCTTCTCTGCTCTGCCTTCCTTTCCTCCTCACTGGGTGGGCAGATAGAGGGACAGCGACAGGGAAACTCACTGGGGATAGCAACTGCTGTCCGGATCTGAACACAGAGATCAGATCTGAGTTCGGGACAGGAGAGTAGGTTCTAGTCCCAGATGGATTACAAGCTTTGTGACACTAGTTAAGTCTTTACTCCTCTCCGTGCAGCATCCTCATCTGTAAAAAGGAGGTAACGTATGATCTCTGTGGTTTCTTTTTGCCTTTCAACCCATGTCCTGGGGGCTAGCTGTAACCAATCCAACTGATACACCTGGTGGAGCTTTTCACACTAAGGAATCTTCTAGAAAATTACTTACAGTCAAGAAATACATAAGTATACCATCCTAAGCAACTAGTTATAAACATACTTTACCTACAAGTCTGGCTTTGAGCATCAGTACCTTCTTAGGAGCAAGTAAATGATCACTAGTCAATTTTGGGGTAATCAGTTTTTCTTTCAATCCTGTCCTGTTTCCTGGTTCGCCATCAGTCATGTCCCTGTGTATCTGAAAGGACATTCAGTGACTGCATTCTTCAATATCTTCCTAAAAGGGCTCCATTATGCCAGTTGCAAAATGTTGATAGCTCTTTTCCTTCGTTCCATGCTCTTCTTTTCCTGTCTGCTTTTTTTGTATGTTCCTCCTACATTTGTGCATCCTATGCATAGCATTAAGTTCGCTGCTGCTATTGTCCCTGCATATTTTCTCTTCCAGGAGTCTTCCATGCAGTGGACTTGGGCTCAAGACATTGTAGTGACTATTACTAAAACTTCACTTCTCTGCACTACTGCCCACTCCCATCTCCCCCCACACACATATACATCTCTAATTTCATAAGTAAAGATCTCAGACTACCTGCTCTTCACATCATTGATCACTCCCTAATTCCCTGTCAGGAATTGAAGGCCTTGAGGCTCAACCCAGTCCACAGACATGTTACATCTGCCCCCACCATGCTTTAATATCCACAAATATACCCAGATGTCTGCTCTTGAAGCTCTGGGCACCAAGTTCCTTGCAACAATCAATAGAAACTGAGGATAAATGAGCATGTGCCCTCCAGCTCACCCCAGTGTCCAGTCCAGGAGCAGGTGCCATTTATTATCCCATTTGGGCTGCTGCCTTCCCACAGCTAGCCTCCTTTACACTCTGCCTGGTCACTAAAGACATTTCAAGTTGCCACCCCAGGTCTCCATGATGGAAGGATTTTTTAATTTACCTAAGAAAACTAAATGTAGTCTAGGCAGAGCAAGTCTTTTTCTGGAAAAAAGTCACCAGAAAGACCCTGAAGAACTTGGGACCCAAAGTTTCCAGATCTTATAATATTTCAATAGTCTTCATAGATGAAATCTAGCCTTTATTTACAATATGGGTTTACTGGATTCAAAGGGATATCTCTCCTTTTCTGTACACAGAAATTAGGAGAGGGTAATGGAAGCAAAGGGAGAGAAAAGGAAGGGGAAGAAGAGACAGTATTAGAGAATTTATAATTTCAAAACTGAAGATTCATCATGTTTGGTGAAAACAACATGGAACTATGAAGTAAAGCCCATTAAAAACATGGTCTCTGGCCCTTAGTTCATGACCTAAAACAAATCTGAGTCAGATACAGACAAATTTATTTCCCTTTCCTCATTCTCAAATCAATTTAAATGAACATTTATATTTACTAGGCACAGGATTAGCATGTATTTCTACTCCTTCCCCACAGGCCTGTAGAAGGTGTCACCAATGGACTGGGACACCATTCTACACTGAGCCTGGAAAGCCTTCGGACTCTTCTCAGTGTGAGGGGCTGGGCAGCCCAACCCTTGGAGCTGACTGGCAGGATGAAGCTTCTTCTCCATCTGGCCCTAACAGCCTCTTAACACCTTCTGTACACTAAGGAATAACCTTCTAAGACGTGTCTTAGTAGGGAGATGGGGGGGGGAACATTTGAGGGAAATTAGCAAGAAATGTCAAGTGAGGAAGACAAAGATAGATTCTCCCTGCATCTTTCTGAAAGGAAAGCTAGATCTTTCCCCAACACAGAAGGAGCAAATCTTTTTTCAGGGGTTTTTATATAAATTATCTTATTAAATTTTCAAAACAACCCTATGTGCTGAATCTTCTCATGGCCATTACTCAGATCGAGACATTGAGGTTACCCAACTAATAAGTAGCACAAATCTCAGCATGTAGCTATGTCGTTCTGAAATCAGCCTAGAATACAGGTGACCAGCAGGTTCTATCAGCTGGTGGATATGGTCAGTTTGGCTCACACAATTTTTTAATGTGATGCTACATTTAAAATCATACATATTTCCTCTAAGATGCCATATTTCCCACATCTTTTCAAAACTGAGACTACCTGGCAACATTAGGTCCACATGGCAACAATCAGTTCGAGGTAAAGTCACAGCAGATAATTTGATTAGACGGAGACTGTCTCCTTTCCAGTATGCCTTAACCTCTAGCTCCCTAAACACACACACACACACACACACACACACACACACACACACACACTACACTCCATGAAATACACGCACAATAAATACAATAGCCTGACCCCTAGCCACCTTTGCTCTTTGCTTATCCTTGACCTTCATCCCAGAGTGGCCACACTTTCTAGTTCATTGTCCACCAACCTCCTATCTGAAGTAACTCTTCTCATACATTCTCACTCCTTTACAAAGTTCTCTTTTCTTAAACTAGCACTGTTGACTGCTATAATAGTTGACTTTTCTCCTTGATCCTTCACAATAACAGTCTTTCCAAGGGACTGCCCAAAGGCCAGAAGACTCACTGTCAAATCCCTGTAAAACTAAAATCATGCATATTGACTGACAGGAATTTAACACTTTCATGGCATCATTAATTTCCATTTTTCCATAATCATGTTCATTGCTATTTACCAATTTTATCATTTTTTACCCTCCAGACCCAGAAAATGCCAAGTGAAACAACCTATACAGAAGAAGAACTCAAAGAATAATTTTCCCTCCTAAATTAGCCAACATGATATATTAAATGTAAAAAACTACCTGGGAACCTGGATGGCTCAATTGGTTAAGCGGCTGACTCTTGATTTCAGTTCAGGTCATGATCTCAGGGTTGTGAGATCAAGCCCCACATTGGGCTCCCCCTTGGGCATGGAGCCTGCTTAAGATTCTCTCCCTCTCCCTCTGCCTCTCTCTAAAAAAAAGAAGAGGACCCTCTCCCCCTCTCTAAAAAAAGAAAAAAAAACTTACCTAAAAACTGGGCAGTGTTCAATAAAAATCTCTGTGTTTATTCCTACCCTTCTGCATTTACCCCGACCTTCATTATACTACTCTATCCAGAAAGATGATCTGAAAAGTAACAGTGAAATGTATCATCCAAGACATTATCCTGGCATAAGCTTTAAAAACACTGCTTGATATGCAAGGACAGATTAATGGTGTAGGAATAGTTCTATATATCTTTTTTAGTATGTTCCTTATAATTTTAATAAACCATATATTCTATAAAAATTTTAAAAATTTTAAAAATTTAAAAATTTTTTTCTCTTTTAAAAGAGAAAAAAAAGGGCTGTATCAACTGACAAGAAAAGTCTTCATTGCTGTGTATCAGATGTTATTAGGAAGGAAGGCTATAGTTGAAAAGGTCAATAGTAGGCAGAATTGTTTATTACTAAATTCTCTGTGCAGCAGCCTTCAAATGATCATTTGAGTAAATTCATTAGCGAACTAGTCTCAGTCTCAAGCTGCCCTGCAAGGAATTCTGCTCATTGGCTAATAAGGCTCTAGCAACGTCCTAACGTGTATTTACTCATATCCATTAATTCACTCAAAAAGTTATTAGCAGGTCTAAAAGACTCAGCCCTGGGAGTCATACTGATGACATGATATAGCCATCCCATATTTTCCATGCTAACAAATTCTTTTCCATTGCTTCTGGCTGAAGGTATGGACTCTTCTAATGTTTATGACTCATGCAGTGAAGGCCAGACCATTGCTGAAACAAGTCCCAGTGACTGAAATCTAAGCCATCAAGCCCCTGGGCCTCCTAGAAGCTCCACATTTTCTTACTGTGTATGCTTCTGCATTTGGATATCACAAAACACTGCTGACTCTCTTCCCTCTTAACTGTTATCACTTCAAAAGCATTTAAGAATGTTGCCTAAAATTAACTTCGTAGTATTTTTTAAAATGAATTAAATGTTTTGGATAAGTGAAGGCATGAATCTATCAATATTATCAGAAAAGGCAAAGAAAACTGGAACTCATTAGAAGTTTTTAAAAGAGTCCTATAGAGACATTAATGAATGCTCACTTCATCTGGTCTCATGAATAAAAGTTCAAGGTCACACAAGAAAAGTGTCTGAGTTTCAGACAACCACTTAACCACATTAATGGAGTCAAACTAAACTTTCAGATAATATAAAAGCCCTTTTTCTACCTTTGGGAATATATAAAATACCGATTTGTGATGGATTCCACTGTGAAATGGTGCTTCGTCTAACATTGGGTTAATGAGTTCTCTCTGCCTGAACACACAGTGACTGACCAGAGGGTGGGGCTGAAGAAAGACATGGCAAAAGCACAGGAAATGATGAAAGAAATTCAGTTCAGGATTTGAGACACTCCAAAAGTAACCTACAATGCAGATAATCTACATAAAGAGTAAAGATGAACAAATTACTGAAAACAGCTAACTTCAAATTCAGCAAACTCTACCAGATTCTCGTTTGCAGAAAGCTATGGTTTTGGCCACGGTATCAGAGAAGGAAGCTGGTAGTACTAGACAAAATTTACGAATATATTTTGGCTTCAGCTGGAACAAAAACAACATGCTCTTTTAAGGAACTGATATTGTAGAGACTTGATGATATTCTAGGAAATGAACATGAGATAATGTTTTCAAAATAGCCCCATGATAATGTCAATGAGTAATTTCAGTTCTTATCACCATAATATGTAGTTCATGAGCAGTACTGATATTGAGGCAAGGAAAGGTGTTAGAATGTTAAAAATAAATAAATAAAATAATGCCTCCCTTCCTCCCTCTAAGAAAAACTGCTGATGAACAGCCACTCTGATGGATGTAAACCCAACAGTGCTCAGTCATGGGGGAAAAAATGTCTGAAAATGGGTTTCGTTATTTCCCAGCATACATTGAGCCAAATATCTCAATCCAGTGTCCATCAATATATAGATGTTCAATTTCGTCATCAAAGGAAAAGTTATGGAAAATAGAGACCTAGATGACGTAAGCTGAAAAAGGTTTTAAAAATCATCTGGCTTGGGGCGCCTGGGTGCCTCAGGAGGTTAAGAGGCCGACTCTTGATTTTGGCTCAGGTCATGATCTCAGGGTTGTGGGATTGAGCCCCACTTAGGGCTCCATGCTGAGTGTGCACTGCTTAAGATTCTCTCTCTCCCTTTAACTCTGCCCCTCCCTCCCCACCCACCCCCCACACTCTCCGTCTCTCAAAAAAAAAAAAAAAAAAATCTGGCTTGTGCCCAAACTGACAGATACCCAGAGATATTACATAACTTTCCTCAATTACACAGCATATGAATTGCAGAGTCAGATCTGCAGAATCAGGTTCTCTCCTTTCTCCTCCTCCTGGTTCTATTTCTCCTCTTCTTGTGAAACAATATGGATCAGTGAAGAAACACTGCCTGCAGAAGCCCTATTGCAAATCTGCAAAAGTACAAAATGCTACACTCCCTAGTTCCGTTTTCTCACCTCCCATTCACTCCTAACATACTGTAACTCTCTCTGGAAGTTTTTCCACCCCACCTGCTTGACCGGTTTCACATCCTTTTTGACGGTTTCTCCTACCCCCAAGCCAGATGGAGTTAGGGGCTCCCTTTGGCTGAGCTTCTATAGCAAGAGTAATTTATTGCTATGTTGTATTTTAACCAACCGATAACCTTTCTATCTCTTACCACACCCACAACACTATCATTTCCTGGGAGCAGTGATTTCAGCTTCCTTATCTTTGTAGATGCTATTATACCTAGCTCTTAGCAAAGATCAATAATTGATTATTGAATGAACAAATATTATCAATTTTTTGCCTCTTTGAACATTAGGAAAAAGCAGGCAGCCAAAATAACATAATAATACAGGATAATATATCTATACTATATAAATATCTTTCAAATTATAGAAGATCCATGATTCAGTGCTATACAATTTCTATAATTAAAAAAAAAAGAAAGAAAGAAAAGAGCCTGCTAATTCTCAGACAGATACACAGAAAATTGTGTCCATGGTTTAAAATACAAATTCATCTCTGCCTCCTCTCTCATGGCCTCTCTGCCTCAAATATTCTTCCCCCCATAATTGTCCCCTGCCCATCTGTGTTCATGGCTCAGCTCAAACGTTAACCCCACACAGGGCTTTCCTCCACCCCCTTGGCGACTTCAGGGCCCTTTATCACACCCTCTTCTGAGGTCTCAAGCATTTGATCTGAACCTCTTTATGACTGTATTCTACTTGGGTAAGTGGATATTTTACCTCCTCTATCTCACTAAGCAACCTGAGGAAAGGTTTCTACCTTTATACCCTGAAGGTGTCTAACATAGAGCCTTGCCCTCGGCAGATCCTTGGTAAACAGTTTCTGAATGGCTAACATGGGGAGTTTGGGTTCCCTTCTTAAAGACAGCAAGGTGCAAACAGACAAATCTCAACCTACAAAATCAGGGGGTGATCCTTTCCAGCTGGAACATACCATGACTTGGGAAGCCACCTGTGTGAGCACTGACCAGGAGGACAAGGGTGGAACAGTGAGTCTATCAAGAGACATTTCTGAAGCAGATGGGTAAGGAGGATGCCTAAGTTGGGCTGGAGGTCAGAGAAGACTTCCTAGAAGAGGTGACCCCGGACCTGAGGCTCAAGCGTTGAGTTAAACAAAGAGAAGGAAGAGCATTCGAATAGATGGGGCTGATTGGTTTTTAATGGTCTTTAACTTTTAGAGTACATACAGTGTTCACGGATGAAATCATATGATGCCAAGGGTTTCCTTTAACATAATCCGGTGGTGTGATAGAGGCCAGTGATGAAACAAGATTGGCCATGAACTAAGTAACAAATATATGGAGGTCTATGATACTATGCCACTTTTATGTATGTTTGAAATTTTCCATAATGAAAATTTTTTTCACAAAAAAAAAAAAAAATTAAGCCTGTAGAAAAAAATAAAGCAATCATGGAGAATGAAAGAAAGAGATAACCACAGACATATAGAAAGTTTACCAAACTTAGACAAGCCTGCCTAAAGGTGAAGATAATACATTTGTTGTGACAAAGTTGAATGACTGTTTTCCTAGCAGCACTCACAAGCTTGATGAAAAAGTGGACGTGTAGAAGGTACACTGGTACAGGGAGAGGATCCTGAAGAATATGACGGCAGAAGGAGGTGCAAGGGATGTGATGGTATTGGCTAAAGACAAATTGAAGCATTAAGCCATCATCCTGTCTAGGCTGGACAGTAAGGGATGTGAGCATATAGCAGAGGCTGACAGACTGGGAGAAAAAGGAGCTGGGGGTCTCAAAGGAATGCATGCCTGGAAAATGGGGGTAAAAAAGCTGAAAGGACAGGAGGCTGTAGTCAGCAAGGCAGTCTATGGAGTTGAAGATTTCGGTTCTGGGTGATGACAAGGTCAAGTGTAATTGTAAATGCCCATGAAGTGCCTATGTAAAAGGATGGCTGAAGTGGAATGGAGGTGAAAGTCAAATAGAATTAAGACAGTTATGGAATTGGGAGGGTTGGATGCTGGATGGGTCCTAATGAAGCCTTAAAATCTCCCATAAAGATGAGGCTAGGTTTAAGTTCCATAAAGACAAGGATTATGTCTCTCTCTCTCTCTCTCTCTCTCTCTCTCTCTTGTTTTTTACTTAATACACATGCAACATCTAGTACACTGTTTGGCACAGAGGACATGTTCCCAGATGGTTGCTGAATGGGTAAATGGAAGGACTGTGCCACTAATGCCTTAATGTCAAGCCCTCGAGTCTCCATTTACCACTGGTTAGCTGGGAGTAGGAGAAAGGGATGGGGAGAACAAATGAATGAATATATAACAAAGCAGGATTCATAGAGCAAAAGAAATATTAAAAAAAAAAAAAGTAGACTCTCTGAGAAAAACTCAAGAGTTCATTTTATTAGTCATTTATACCTGAACTAATGTTTGAGCTGCAACTGAGTTAATAACTGTCTTTGAGTGCATGAAGGGTTATTTTAAGGGAAAGGAAAACAAGAGAGGACTGTTTGCCTACTGCCCTGTCCGGATGCCGTTTGCCAGGCCTAAGTGGGAGTTGTTCTGGATCACACCAGCCTGAGGTCACCTCCGGTTCAGAAGCCAGTGGGCAGGGCAAGGAAACCTGGCTTCTAGGAAACCCTTTTAACTCTGTCATAGAGAAGAATCAACTCTTCACCCTGCAACCGGTCTGCCTGCCCAGGAATCTCAAGAACAAATCAGAATTTTTGAGACTATAGTAGTCTCTTATAATTGGGAACACAAATCACTACCATTCACTCATCAAATTCATTTATTCAACAAATACTGAGAAACAAAATAGCTGAAGTTGAAGAAGTGATTTAGAAAAGGCAAAAGGAAGGAAGGAAGGAAGGAAGGAAGGAAGGAAGGAAGGAAGGAAGGAAACCTAAAATCAAAAAATAGAGACTAAGTCAGGTTACAAATATAATTCTTACTAATGACAATCTCAAGTATTGGATGAGATTTCCACTGGCCAGTTACTAGGCCGTGCTTTACCTAAAGTTTCATGTCACCATCATAGCAGTCCTGTGACCCAGCTAGTATTAGGATTTCCATTTATAGGTGAGGAAATTGGCTAAAAGATTAAATGACTGGCCCAAGACCACGCACGCAGCTAGAGAGACTGAGCCAGGTCTTAGCTTACACATGCACATGCTCTCACCTGTACTCTAGACTGCTTTATTAAATCCTGGGGAAGACATTGTAGGGTGTAAATATAGCTTCATCTAGACAGACAAGAAGACATGAAATACTAGTGGTGGAAGGACTGAGCCTTTCAGGAGTGAGGAACGTAAGATAGAGGAACTTCTTATAGTTATCTCTCTGGTCCCTGCTCTTACATTCATGCAATTCCTATTTCCAATGGAGAAAGGAAAGGCTGGGGGTAGGAGGACATGTTAAGGGCAGAGAAAATCCTCCCAAGATCATTTAGGGTATCAAAGAACAGGAAGAAAAAGGGAGGAGCTCCAAAGTCCTTGAGTCCCTATTTCCTTGTGAATGAAAGAGACTACTATATAAATAAGAGCTTTGCATAAGCCAGACATTCTTTCAAGTTCCGTTTATCTACAGTATGAGTCACTTCCTTTTTAAAGCAGGAATTAAAAGACATAGAGGCACATAATCATTACCCAGCACAAACCTTCTTAATAGATCTTTTCTTCTCATTCAAATGGCAAGAAGGTAAAGGGCTCCTCCTTTCTGACAGAGCAGCAACATCATTTTGCATATAGTATACACACCGTTTGGCCAGTTAATATCCTCATTCAGCAAAAAGAAATGAACAAGTGAGATCAACAGGCAGATGAGATAATAAAAGGAAAGCCACAGGTCCAGCCGGGTTAACCTGACACCTACAAAGAAATCTGAATAATAAGAATCCTTTGAATGACTCAGGTAAGATTTATCTCCTCCAAAAGGTAGTTTAACCCTAAGTTATCCAGCGAAGATACTCAGAAACCTTTGGAGGAAGTCACAGAGCAGCCCAAGGCCAGAAAATGGAAATGGAAATTCTACCTGGGCATCCACAGATGGGAGCTCTGCACAAATATAGTTACATTCTGGGATGGTCCAAAAGTGAACAGGAAAGTCACTGGCCTCTTCCGCATCCCAATGCCTACTACACGTCTTGTCCAGCCCCAGCCCCTGCAATAGGTTTATCAGGGGCGATTCATTGCTCAGGAGTTAAAGATTCTATTTGAAGAGTGAAGCATGGAGTAAGAAAGCAAGTGAGTAGAAGCTGAAGCACATGCCCATTGCCAGGAACCTCATTTTTCCTTCCTGTGTACCCTGAATGCAAGAGTACACCCAGCAAGCCAACCCTTTCAGCATCCACATTTACTAATGCTCAGAACTGATAGCCACCAGCACCAAAGTTTAAAGGTCTTAGGATGCCCTATGTAAAAGAACAAAACTTTACTGAGCGTCTACTATGCACTAAGCACTGTGCTAGGGGCCAAGTTTACAACAATAAGCAAAATAGATAATGTCTCTGTTCTCATGGATCTACGATCTAATGGGAGAGACTAACAGGTTGACTGCTGGTTCCAATGCAGCATGCTAAGTGCTATAACTAGGGTGTAGAAAGTGGGAAAGTTTCTTATAGGAACTAAGGAGGGAAGGGAGTCTTCTCAGAGGACATCATGTCCAAGCTGAGACCTAAAGGATGAGTACGAGTAAAGGGAATATGCGAGAAAAAGAGGTAGCTTTGATTGGGTACACAAAAGACTTGGAAAGCCTTAGGTCTATCTCATAAAAGAAACAAACCCCTGTCACTAAGAACAGGACATTTTCTATTTTAGTGTTTTATCAATTATCCTCCTTGTGTATCACAAGGAAAACCCTAACCTTTGCTCTCAAAACAGGAATTTTCCTTCACTTTGCTTATCTAGTAACTTGTGAGCCTGCAGTAAACAGTACTTAGGTGATTATACATCTGAGAATTGGAAAGGCTTCTCCATCCCTAGAATTTTTCCTGACTCACTCATTAATTTTTCTTAATGTACTGTTAAAACTAGATATGTGATTATTACACACACAAAATAACCTTAAGAGCAAATACATAGGGGGGCACCTGGATGGCTCAGCTGGTTGAGCATCGGACTCTTGATCTCAGCTCAGGTATTGATTTCAGGGTGGTGAGTTCAAGCCTTGTGTTGGGCTCCATGCTGGGCTGGAGCCTACTTAAAATTTAAAAAGAAAAAAGAGACAAAGAAACAAGGGCTTTGAATGCCATACCCGGCGAGTTGGACCTCATAGATATATATAGAACACTACACCCCAGAACCAAAGAATACTCATTCTAGTCTTTTTTTTTTTTTAAAGATTTTATTTATTTATTTGACAGAGATAGAGATAGCCAACGAGAGAGGGAACACAAGCAGGGGGAGTAGGAGAGGAAGAAGCAGGCTCATAGCGGAGGAGCCTGATGTGGGGCTCAATCCCATAACGCAGGGATCACTCCCTGAGCCGAAGGCAGACGCTTAACCACTGTGCCACCCAGGCGCCCCTACTCATTCTATTCTAATGCCCATGGAACATTCTCAAGAATAGACCATGTTCTGGGACACAAAACTGTCTCAACCGATACCAAAAGACTGAAATTATTCCCTGCATATTCTCAGACCAATAACGCTTTGAAATTGAACTCAACCACAAGAAAATTTGCAAGAAACTCAAACATTGAGACTAAGAACCATCCTGCTCAGGAATGATTCGATAAACCAGGAAATCAAAAATCAATTAAACAATTTACGGAGACCACCCAGAATGAAAACACAATGGTCCAAAACTCCATGGGATACTGCAAAGGCAGTCCTAAGGGGAAATACATAGCCATCCAAGCCTCACTCAAAAGAATAGAAAATCTAAAATGCAGTTTTTATATTCTCAATCTCAAGAAGCTGGAACAGCAACAGAGGACAGGCCTAATCCATGCACGAGGAAGCAGTTGACCAAGATTAGAGCAGAAATCAATGAATTAGAAACCAGGAGTACAGTAGAGCAGATCAACAGAACTAGAAGCTGCTTTCTTGAGAGAATCAATAAAATTGACAGACCACTGCAAGACTTATCCAAAAGAATAGAGAAAGGACCCAAATTAATAAAAATAATGAATGAAAAAGGAGAGGTCACAACCAACACCAATGAAATTGAAGGATTATGAGAAACTTTATCAACAGCTTTATGCCAATAAATTAAGCAACCTGGAAGAGATGGAGGCCTTCCTGGAGAAACCATGAACTACCAAGGCTGAAACAGAAGAAATTTGATTTTTGAAACAGGCCAATTAATTTTGAAAAGATTGAGTCAGTGATAAACAAAACCTTCCAAAAACAAAACTCCAGGCCCAGACGGTTTTCCTGGGGAATTCCATCAACATTCAAAGAAGAAATAATACCTATTCTCCTAAAGCTATTTCAAAAATAGAAACAGAAGGAAAGCTACCAAACTCATTCTATGATTAATATTACCTTGATCCCCAAACCAGGCAAAGACCATCAAAAGGAGAATTACAGACCATTTCCTAATGAACATGGACACCAAAATCCTCAACAAGATCCTGGCTAATAGAATCCAACAGTACATTAAAAGGATTATCCATCATGACCAAAGGGATTCATCCCTGGATGCGTATGGTGGTTCAACATTTGCAACTGACCAGTGTCTTAGATTTTATCCAGAAAGAAAATTCAAAAATCATATGATTCTCTAATAGATGAAGAAAAAGATTTGACAAAAATACAGCATCCTTTCCTGATTAAACCCTTCAGAGTGTAGGAATAGAGGGTACATTCCTCAATCTCATAAAAACCATCTATGAAAAGCCTACAGCAAATATTATTCTCAATAGGGAAAAGCTGGAAGCCTTTCCCTTAAGATCAAGGCACGACAATGGATGCTCCACTCTCACCACTATTCAACATAGTACTAGAAGTCCTTGCAACAGCAATCAGACAACAAAAAGGGATAAAAGATATCAAATGTGGCAAAGAAGAAGTCAAAATGTCTCTCTCTTCGCAGATACATGTACTCTATATGGAAAACCCAAAGAATCCACTCCCAAGCTATTAGAGTTATAGAGCAATTCAGTAATGTGGCAGGATAAAATCAATGCTCAGAAATCAGTTGCATTTCTATACACAAATAATGAGACGAAGAAGAGAAATTAGGGAATCCATCCATTTAAATAGCACCAAAAACCATACGTTACCTTGGATAACTTAACCAGAGACGTAGCGGACTATATTCTAGAAACTACTCAAATCACTCTTGAAAGACATTGAGGAAGACACAGAAAAGATGGAAAATATTCATGCTCATGGATCGGAAGAATTAACATAGTTAAAATGTCCATGCTACCCAGAGCATCCATCACTTTCGATGCTATCCCGATCAAAATACCGATGACATTTTCAAAGAACTGGAACAAATAGTCCTTAAATTTGCCATAAGGAACCAGAAAAGGCCCCAAATCGCCAGGGAACTGTTGAAAAGGAAAAGCAAAGCTGGCGGTCATCAGCAATGCGATTCCGAGCTGTACTACAAAGCTGTGATCACAAAGACAGCGTGGTACTGGCACAAAAACAGACACATAGACCAATGGAACAGAATAGAGAACCCACCCAGAAATGGACCCTCGCTCTTGGGCAACCATCTTTGATAAAGCAGGGAAAAAACATCCGTGGAAAAGACAGTCTCTTCAATAAATGGTGCTGGGAGAGAATTGGACAGCTACATGCAAAAAGAATGAAACTTGACCACTCTCTCACACCATACACAAAAGATAAACTCCAAATGGATGAAAGACCTCGATGTGAGACGGGAATCCATCAAAATCCTAGAGGAGAACATAGACAGCAACCTCTACACATCGGCCAAAGCAACCTTTTTCATGACACATCTCCAAGGCAGAGAAAGAAAAGATAAAATGAATTTATGGGACTTCATCAAGATTAAAAGCTTCTGCACAGCCAAGGAAACAGTCAAAAAAACTAAGAGCGAGCCATGGAATGGGAGAATATATTTGCAAATGATGCTACAGATAAAAAGACTGGTATCCAAAATCTACACAAAGAACTCTCAAACTCAATACGTGAGAAACAAAAAAACAAATCATAAAATGGGCGAAGATATGAACAGAAGACACTTTTCCAATGATGACATACAAATGGCTAACAGACACATGAAAAAATGGTTCAAAATCATTAGCCATCTAGGGAAATTCAAATCAAAACCACATTAAGATACAACCCATGCAGTTAGAATGGCAAAATGGACAAGGCAAGAAACAACAATTGTTGGAGAGGATATGGAGAAAGGGGATCCCTCCTACATTGTTGGTGGAATCATAGTTGGTAAGCCACTCTGGAAAACAGTGTGGAGGTCCCATAAGATTAAAAATTGAGCTACCCTATGATCTAGCCATTGCACTACTGGGTATTTACCCCAAAGATACAGACGAGTGAAGAGAAGGGCCATGCACCCCAATGTTCATAGCGTAATGTCCACACACTAAATCGTGGAAGGAACCGTGATGCCCTTCAACAGATGACTGATTAAGTTGCGGTCCATATACAATGGAATATTACTCAGCTATCAAAAAAGAATGATTTCTCAACATTTGCTGCAACATGGACGGCACTGGAGGAGATAATGCTAAGTGAATTAAGTCAAGCAGAGAAAGACAATTATCATATGGTTTCTCTCATCTATGGAACATAAGAACTAGGAAGATCGGTAGGAGAAGAAAGGGATAAAGAAAGGGGGGGTAATCAGAAGGGGGAATGAAGCATGAGAGACTATGGACTCTGAGAAACAAACTGAGGGCTTCAGAGGGGTGGGGGATGGGGGAATGGGATAGGCTGGTGATGCGTAGTAAGGAGGGCACGTATTGCATGGTGCACTGGGTGTTATATGCAACTAATGAATCCTCGAACTTTACATCAGAAACCAGGGATGTACTGTATGGTAACTAACATAATATAATAAAAAAAAACATTAAAAAAGAAAAAAAGAAGCAAATAATAGGAACATAGGAAAACAAATACATAGGAAACTCCTAGTATACCAGAGGCAGAATTATGAAAATAAACAGCTAACATTTATCGAACACTTACTCTGTACCAGACAGTTCTTCTAAGTTCCATATGCATGTTAAGTCAATATATTCACATGTTAGTAGGTTCCACTGATATCTATATTTTACACATGGGTTTACTGAGACACAAAGTGCTTAAGCAATTTACCCAAAGTCATAGAGCTAGCAAGTGTAGAGTCAGCATTTGAACTCAGGCAGTCTGACTCCAGGGCCCATAAGATTATCTGCAATGCTAGCCAATCAGGACAAGGATGGGAATAAACTTTGCCTCACAGTTTTGTCTCTGGCCAATTCTGGATGGGCTGGAGCTGAACCTTTCTACTAGATAGGTAGACCAAGCAACACAAACTGTTCTGCGTTCCACCTGTTAAATCCCGAAGGCTGAAAATTCCTGAAATGTCCAGACCCCTCCACAAATGCTTTGAGCTAAGTTACTTCCTTTGAGGGCCACTATATTCTTTCAATTTTGAGCAATTTCTGGCCGTGGGGACTGTTGCTTCAGGATGACTCTGATTACATTAGATTCATCAAGTTCCAGACACAGAGCTCACTAAAGCTGCTTTTCTGAGGAAAACTAAAAACAGTCTTAAGTCATTCCTATGTCTTGGAGGAATTAAGCTGGCTGGTTGTATTGTGGGAAAGTCATCTTTAAATAATTTGTGTACAATGTGAAAGAATGACTTCAAGGAAAAGTTTTAAAAAATGTCTTTCATTTAGTAAATATGGTCTAAGATTCATCTGCCTATCCACAGGAAAATGCAGTCAGTTAATTTATTTTTTTAAAGGTACCAGTTACAGGCCATATGCCATTACATAAACAAAATGCAGAAATTTCTGAAAGAATGAGAACTATAGTTTATCTCTATCATTATTCTTCTATTTACAATTGAGTATCATTTTATTCTGTATTAAATTTTATCATGATAAGTGTATTCTTTAATCCCCATCACCAATTTAACCCACCCAAGTATCATTTTATTAATTAAAAAAAGAATCTGGGGGAAAGATTTTAAGAATACTTACCAGGTTTTTTTTGACTGCAACAGAAGACCCCCTCCTAGAAGTTGTTGAACAAAAGAGAAACAGGCTTCTTTGCTGATCTAGCCTTGGGGATTAACTTTGGGCCCATATGAGTCTTTATTCTTTTCTCTTTATCCAGCTAGGAGTATATATTGCTGCTATAATTGGCTCCTTCTAAATAGTAGTTGTCAAAAAACACAAAAATGAAAACAACTTGACCAACTATTTTGTGCCTAAGGGTCAATAGTTCTCAGATCATCGTTTCTATTTTCCCCAAATTAATCAAAGCTAGATGAGAAGCCTCAGTAAAGAATTACGTAAACATTGCTTGTTTAAGATAAGCCAACATTAACTAACACCTGCAGAACTAGAGAATTAGTGGAACCTTCATACTGAGATAAAGAGCTTTGAAGGCTGGTAGAGAAGACAGCAGTCATCCATTATCAATTGGTTTGATAATTGATAGTCAAAAACAAAACAAAACAAACATACAAACCACTGAAGACCAAGAAAATGTTAATAGCCTGGGGGTAGGGGTGGTTCTAGAAACTGATTTCAACAATTTCAAATCACAATTTTTTTAAAATTTGAAGACATTTTATTAAGATCAAAGTCTTTTCAAAAAAAAAAGATCAAAGGCTTTTTGTTACATTTATTTATAATGCCTTACTAGTCAAAGGGAAACAAATAATAAACATCTTTATCTTCAGGGAGCTTTCACAACAGTTAAAAACAGTTTTGTAAATCTGAGTTTATGTTTGTCCACTTTTAATTATTATAACTTAGATGCCTGCAAATACACCATACCAAGAATATCAGCCTTAAAAATATGAGTAACTGGTATGTTGGTTAGTAAAATTGTGTTTAAAAAATTGTATCTCAAGTCTTCTTATTTTTTAACTAGTCCTAATTTATCAATCACGGGAGTGTAGAATTTCCTTCTTGCTCTTAGAGTTTTTAATACACTGACCTAGAAAATTAAGCATTCGCTCCTGTCGAATATTGATTGATACTCTGCCTTGAAAATAAGCTGATAAAGGAACTGGTACAATGAGGAACATAAGCTTACCCCAATTTTAAACAAAGGCCAAACCATATTTATGAAACAGACGGGAGAGCAGAATTGGTGAATACTGCTTTCTAAAACACATCGTCTTGTTACTTTCTATCATTACCCACTGCCCTCAATAAGAAAAAAACTTCTTCCTGGCAGTCCATTTATGTACACCTCTAAGCAAGAATTTAAGTACTTAACCATAGAACGAGTATCCTAAAGAAATCTATGTCTATAAAGAGCACTGGTACTTTTATTCTGATTTTAAATACTGAAACATTAAGATAAACACTCGGAGTTCCTTTGTCATGAGTTTTATTTCCAGCTACCAGATAGGTTCATATAACAAGTATTTCCTTTCTGGGTATCAGGTATTTATTTCTATAAAGGGATCTTACCTGTCTGAATGGAAGAGACAGACAGAATTGCTACAGTCCTAGATATGTGTCTGTTTGCTTTTAAAGTGGCACCGTTTCTCTTGCCTGCCTGTTTTCCTTTGTAAGCAATTAAGACTATTCGAGATCATTCTGCAGCTCCAAAATTTCAAAGATGCAACTGTATCACACCAAAACGCAGTTGAATTCAAGTGGCTCATTATCCAAGGACAAGGAGTCAAATTCATTCACGCAATGAACAAACAATCCTGACTGAATTCAACTGTTTATGACTCAGTGTATTTTCTTTTTTAAAGAGCTGGTTTGCTTGGAAACCAATTCAGTCTTTTTACTCCAAAACCATTTATATGGGTAGGTCTAACTTTTAACACGGAAGCCAGCAAAAACTGTATGTATACAAGACCTGTTCCCTGACAGTAACGAACTACATTAAACACTGATTCTTCTATTTAGAGAACATTCCTAGATTGCTATGAAGACGTCTCACTCACCCTAACTTCCTTTAAGAACAAGGACAGATTTTGCACACTGATGAAAATCAGGAACTAGTTTTGTCGGAGGTTTAAAAACACTTTGGAAGAATACAGGTGGAATTACATACGCGGCCTCCACAAAAATATACGTTGGTAAAATCATGACCCCATTCCTCACTAATCAAAGAGCAGAGGAGAAGTTATAATGAGAAATCTTTCTCAGAAAATAAGAGATCAAATTCCACTGTCAAAGAGTGATTTTTAAATAGTTAAAAAATTTTTTAAATTTTTTTTTTTTAGAGGGGGGTAGGAAGAGGCAGAGGAAGAGGGAGAGAGAGAATCTTAAACAGGCTCCACACCCAGCCCGAGGCAGGGCTCCATCTCGAGGGGCTCAACCTCACGACCCAGAGATCATGACCTGCGCGGAAATTGAGAGCCTGACACTTAACTGACTGAGCCACCCAGGCGCCCCGATTCTTAAATAGCTAAAACATGGCTCACACAAACGAACAAACACACGTTAACTCATATTCAACTTGTTGATGGGGGAGCCAGCAGAATGGAAGCTGCTTCCAAGGGCACGTGGGGACCTGGTATTTATACAAATCTGTAAAGGAGAATGTAGGAATAAAAGTGCTAGGTTAAATATAAAATTGGCCAATGTCCTACAGGACAATGAAAACATAATCTTTGGGGTTATCTTTTCTACCAGATATAAATCTATAAATCATCATGTAACCTCACAGAGTCTAGGCCTTGTTGGTAGAAAACAGCATGTCAAACAAAAGGTATTTTTCTTTGAATAATTATATAATCCTTGGTGGCCTTTTAAACATTTCCCCAAATGTGATATTGATAGAACATCCTTCCTCTTTTTCCCTTACTTTCAAGTTTGGGATTATTTTTCTTGACACCTCTGAAATCGTGCTTAAAACAAATAAAAATGTACTACACAAAGAGCCATTATTGAAAAGCAGTTCCCAAATCTGGGAATCTGAGATTTCTGGAAATGAACTTTAACTCTGTTTCTTCTCACCCCTGATTTGAAACAACAATTCTTTAACTCAGGAGCCACTCTGTCTGCCTCCCTTTGGACTCTTCCTATCCTAGAAAAAACCTGCAAGTTTACCCGCAAAGCCTTTGGGTTCTCTTCTCTTCACGCTGGCACAAATTGCACAAATAGCTTTCCTGTTTGGGGGGAAAAAACAAAACAAAACAAAACAAAACAAAAACACACTTTGCTATACTAGCATCCATTACCTAAGAGAAAAAATACTTCTTTTAACCTAAGTTAAACAGAAGTACTCTCCCTCTTGTCTTTTCCATCTACTAGTGACCATCTGACTGTTAGAAAGCCAATGCTATTCTCCAAACAAAATGATTACCGTGCCTTCAACTTCCCCCTAAGTCTTACTTTCTAATTCCGAATTCTCTTCTAGATGCCTTATAAATATTCCTGAATCTGGTAGGTTAAAATGCTCTCCTAAAACTTCAACAAATATTGACCCTAGGACCAAGTGTTCCTACAAATATTGAAGGAAATGAAATTATATTTTTCCTTTGTCTACTTCTACCTCCTGTCAGAGTAAACAATTTGTAGCAATAAACAGGCTGAACATGGATGGAAGATGCAAAGACTCAGAAGGGAATTTAACTGAAAAATAAGTAGTTACAAAAAACAAGTAATTGCTCTCAGCTAAGGATTTGTCACTTGTTAAGTATGTCGGATTTGTTTGTGTTTTCATAATGCTCCTGTTCTTCTGCAGGAGTGCACGGCCCCAAACTAGGAGGCGAGGAGGGCCTCCGCCCGCGGGACACACTCACAATGCATCCCACGAAGACCAAAGTGAAAGGGAAGGCCTAGAATGTAAATGTCTCATTAGTCTGGGCCTGGGCTCGCTGCCCGACTCTGATTGGGTTCCCAGTGACTTCTTTTAGGCGTGGGACCAGGACTTATTTTTATGTTAGATCTTGAAGAAATGTATTCAGTTCCCACAAACCCTGCGGTACCGTGAAAACTTTAGATTCATCAGCGCAGACTCCAAAAGGGGTGTGAGCAGAAGAGTAGCCAAAAAAGAAAAGACAAAATGCCAAAAGACACTTAATGAGGTACAGAGTGGTGCTCCTTTTGATCAGAACAATCCAAGTTTTGATCCACCAATCAATCTCCGGAATTAAATTCCCACACCAGCTTGAAATAATTAGCTACCCAAGCCTCCAAAGGAAAGCCTCCAGTATAGAGGGCCGTGAAGGGGGAGAGGGCCATGGATGGGGAACTTCCATGTGCTGATCACGCGCCACATTCCCATCCCCACACCTGGGGCGTCAGTTAATTTATGCTTCAAAACAACCCCATGAAGAAGAAGAAACAAGAACACTGTAGCCACTGTGCCATCTCTCTTCAACTTCTGGCCAGACTTGAGTGGAACACCAAGGACCAAGTTCCTCATCATCTCACGCCCTCAGGTTATCTGACCCGTCAGGTGACCTGAGCTGACAGATTAACTGGGGTACAGTAGCCAGACCTCTGGGGTCAGCAGGCAGGAACCCTCTGCACAGGAAGAAAGCACACACAACCGGGAGCCCAAAGCCATGGGTGATTTTGAAGCAGAAAGGAAGCTATGTTTTTCAACACATACTAACCAAACTCTAACCTGTGAACCTAACAAGCCCCGGCTATTTGAAGGAAGTGATGGGAACAACGAATTAAAAGCTTTCTTTACTGCTTTCCATTCCCAATGGAAGCAATGATGCTCAACACTTCCATTCATTCCTCTCTCTGTGATGTTTACTGAGAGGGTATTGTACACTGGATATCATTGTAAGACCCATGCATCAGCAAATAAGACAACAGCAATGACAAGAAGTTTTGTTTGTCTTCATTATCAAAGTCATATTTGCTTATTAGAGAAAAATTACAAAAGGGAAAGAAATTGAAAGGAGGAATCACCTGAATCTTCCCAATCAGAAAAAAAATACTGTTAATTTTATGGTGTATATACTTCCCATAAAATTATATATATAATTACATAAAACTAATGTGTATTATATATAATAACAAAATATATAATATATAATATCAATAATATTATATTCTCCCTTTCAACCTATTTTTAGCGTGTATGAATTCACACTATTTTTCCTAAAATACTATACTGTATATAATATTGTGTCATAACTGCTTTCTTCACTTGCCGTATTATTAACCATCATTCTACAGGTTACCAGCTGATTAAAGACTAATTTCTACATTTCAAAGGTAGGTCTAGGAGCATTTTTTTTTTTTACAAATCCTAACTAGTGGGCTAGCCTCAGTAGACATGAGGAAAACAAAAAGGAAGACTAAATGCGTCCCCAAGTCTGCTAGCTGGGAGAGTAAGTGCCACAGCTACCACAGTTCCCCGCTGACCACAGGGAGGCAGGTGGGCAGCACCCTGAAAGTAGCAAGCACTGTAGGCCCCAGTTCATAGCTCTGGGTTCTCCTGGGCCAGGCAGGGGAGGGACAACAGTTCCATCAGTGGGTGTAACAATAACACACAGTCCGGAATGCTTGACCCTTGCATCAGGCCCCAGGGAGGGAGGCCAAAGCTGAACTGGGTGTGGTCCGGCTCTTATGGGGAACAGCAGGGCAAGTGTGGGCTATTTGGCCCATGCATAAGTAACCTGCAATTTTTCTTCTACATTATATGTTACTAAAAGTCAATCACATTCTTACTATTCAACTTAGCACTGACGCCTACATTCAATCTGGTGCACTTTGGAAAAACTATAAAACTTAAGGTCTAAGTCTTTAATAATTTCAGAGAAGTCTGGTGTCCCAGGAAAGAAAGTCTCCTTTCAAGGTGGGATTTGCCTGTGGGCACCAGTCCCCACACAAAGGGGAATTATTCCAGAAGCCAACCATGGCATTATTTTTAATGACTATTTTTTATTCAATTGTATCAGTGTACCAAAGTTTATTTTATCAATCATCTTTTTTTAAATAAGATGTTTTATCTTCCAGTGTTTTACTATAACATTCCTGCAATGAACATCTGCTTGCTAAATGTTTGTTCACTGGCTTTATTATGGCCTTAGGATAGATTCTTTCAAGTAGAGTTGTCAACTCAAAAGGTAGATACAATTTTATGATTTTTGAATGAAATCACCAAATTGCTCCCTCAAAGAAGTTTTACCCATCTTTATTCTCACTAGTCTTGTGTGGAGGTATTTACTTCCCTATAACTTTTTCTACATTTGGTAACACCATAAAACGAAATTGTTAATTTGATACGTGGAAAAAATAATTTTACTGTTTTCCTTTGTATTCCTTTACTACTAATGAGGTCGAAGATATTTTTATATGCTTGTTTGCTATTCACTTCTTTTGCGAATTAGCTATTCATATACTTTGTAAGAATGCTTTATACAGTAAGGATATTAACGCTTTGCATGTATCTACTTTTCAAAGAATGAAGTTTTATAATTTACATACTACATATGTAATGGTTTTTTTCCTCTCTGCTCTGTAAGTCATTCAAATGACTCCTTTCTTCCCTCATTGGCTGCACTTATGACTTTTCTAATCCTATTTCTAAAAGACCCTATCATTTTGAAAGAGCTCAGTATATAACCCATGACACAGAGGAGTCACAGGGTTGCAACAAGCATTCCTTTTCAAGTTGTATGTTTTAGCCTCATGGTTTTCACTTTTTTAATTACAGTTGAAATAAGACATTTTACATTGTATTCAGTACTCCTCCCGTGGGTATAAATGTAAATATACATATCTAAGTATGTAAGTAAACATATATGACATATAAGTATACATGTATAATAGAAACAAAAATTTTATAAAACAATACTATCCTTAATACCCACCTGTGTACTGCTCTTCTTCCTTTTTTCCTTGGCTAACTGAGACCCACTTAAACTGATTCCAGGAAGCATTAGTAAGATCCAACCCACATCTGGAGAAACACTATAATAATTGAAGGTGCTTTGGATCTACTCTAATATCTCTAATATTTTTGGAGTCCGATTAATGAACAGTAATGATTATTATTATCATAGCATTCTTGAGTGCTTATTATGTGCTTATGAAGTGTTTTGCATGCAAACCCTCCCATATTTTCAGTAAGGTGGGGATTATTACTGTACCCATTTGACAGATGAGGAAAGTGAGGAAGAGAGATTAAGAAATTTGCTCAAGTTCCCATGGCTAGTACATGATAGAACCAGATTTTGAACTAAGCCCAATTCTAGAAACCCTTGTTTTCAATTCCTGTGGCCTTCTATTCACTCTGTTTTGGCTGGAGGTGAGTCCAGGGACACTGACTCCTCAGGGTAGAAGAAAACTACCTGCAAAGCTTAGCACCAAAGCTGCAGAAACATCTAATGGTTCTAATAAGCTATAAGACACTGGGAGAGAGAAACCTGATGGTTCTAATTGACCGTGAGACATTCACAGAAGGAGATTGGGGAACAGTGAGAGGTGAGCTAGTTTCCACCATCAGAGTAGTTGTAGACAGTTTGCAAAGAGCCTGTTGTGTTCCCAAGTTTTTTCTCTCCCTGCCCAAGGAAGAGTAGGTAGAAGAAACACAAAGCCTATATAAACCAGGTACAGAAGGAATATTAGAACAACAGGGCTGGTTTATCTGTCAGACATTGGACAGAAATCTGAAATGAAACTCCACCTTAAGCACACACATGCAGATATCTGTCTATCCTATTTCTTAAAAACACAGAACCTATAATCTTTATTGGTAGGTGAGGATAGAGGGGAAGGGAGCTAAAGTCTGAATTTGCAAATAGGAACAACAGTAAAAGCTACCCCGCGAAAAATGTATTCTTTATGATGTTAATTGAGGCATTGACACCTTGCTGCCCTGGTCTTCACAGACTTCATAGACTTCACAGAATTTGGGTTTTCCTAGGTCACCCACTACAAGCCTCTTTTTCTTTCCTTTGATATTTTATTATTTGTGCTTAAGTAAAAGACTCAGCCTGTTCTACTGGAGGAAGAGGAGGATTTCGTTTGGTGGTAAAAGGGCACCACGAAAGTGGCAGGAAGTCCTCGTCATGCAAGTCTTTAAAAACTGACACAGTGATTCAGGCCAGCACTTAATAACATCACAACCAGGAAGTCCTTTTTTAGATCTAATCTGCACCCATCTTGCTGCAATTTATAAATAAACTTTAGCCTCCCACTTCAGCCCCAGAGTGCTGGATGCCCAAGGAAAATTTAAAACAGTAATTGAGTGCACAGCAAGCCCAGGAGAGTTCATTAATTTGCATACAATGCATTGTGATCCTCAGATAAAGATACCACATTTGTAGGAAGCCTCACAATTTTTTTTCACAAATTAGTGCCATAATTAAACTCCTGCTAATAGTAATTGCAAATTCTTACTTCATTACAAAACAATTCCTATTCAGAAAAGAAAAGATGCAGCTCATTTACTTATTTTATTGTTGGACGGACACACACAATGGATTTTTATCTAAAAACTCAGGGCACTGAGCTCTTGCTGAGATAAAGTAGGAGCAATGCTTTCAAATCCTCTGCACTGGAGGAAAATGTGCTTCAGCTTCCCAGGTGCTGGTCAGAGGTGGGCGGACTGGGTCTGTGGTTGCATATTAACTCCCTGACCTCCACTAGATAGCCAGGTGACAGCTGCAGTGAGGTTTCTTTGAAGTGTGACATTCTTGCGGCACTTCAAAGCGCCCTGGCCTCGGAGGAAGGTATGTGTGTCGGTCACACCTGGTACCTGCCAACCCCACCGTAGCAGCTGGCCCACAGGAAGCTCCTAAGAACGAGCCGAATCTCTCTAGTGAATACTGCACCAGAGAGAGTGGGGCCCTGAAACCAATCAAGGGCTTTGAGCCCCCTCCATTTCTGAGAAATAATGTCTCCTCCACCACGGTCATATTTTCGCTCAGAAATGGCCAAGTGTGAAATTGACTGGAAGATGCTCTTTGTGGAAATCAAACCTTATTCACACAGGGAAGAGGTCTGAGCAGGAAGGCTTAGTTAAAAGTGAAATGTGACCAGAATGCAAAGGCTGTAAACTGCTGGGAAAGGTAGATGTGAAAGAACCACAATAATTGAAGACAACTGGCCAAAAGGAGCACATAGCGGTCAGATCTAGAAGAGAAAAATAACCCTGGCTTTAGTACAGGTCGATTAAAAAGCACTGAGGCTTACCTTCTGCCTTGCACCATCCAGTCGCCTGAAGCGGTCACCTCTTGAGGGCAGTGCTCAGTAACCGGAAGTACGGAATCCCGACTCTGTACCGACGTGTTACGAAGGTGACAAAACGCAATACTCCTCAAAGAATGTACCGTCTGGCGGAGATTATCCGCTATAGACCTCCCTGTCAGGCATTTGGCCTCTAAGTTCGAATCAGAGCCGTTCCATTTGCTCACTGAGAGACATTTATACCGTAATAAAAGTGATGTGCATAAGGTCTCTCTCTCTCTCTCCTTTTCTCTCTCTCTCTCTCTCTCTCTCTCAAATATCTTGTTGTACTGTACTCACTCTTCTTCTCAGGATGTGAGATGCTAAAATGCCCACACTGCGAGATGCGGCCAGGTGAATGACGTCGGCATTGCGACGCACACGTAGGCGACTGCTGACCTTCTGATGATTCGTCGGAAGGACCCTCAGGCTCCCGCCTGTAATCGACTGTGGGTAACTGACACCTTGGAAAGCGAAACTGCGGATAAGGGAGGACTGCTAGATCTGCACTCACAACGGGCTTGTTGCTTGGAGGGGAAAGGGCCTACACCAGCTCTTTGTGGTCCCGCGGAGAATGCTGTGACCGTGGGTAACAGGAGTCCCCCGGGGAATTTTCCTACTACGTCTCGCCTGGAAGCCAGGGCTGCAGACCCCACCCTGGTGAGGCACAGCAGAGAGCTGGAAGGTGCTCGTACTCATCCCAACCCACTGCATACCAGTGCGCAGCTCACGGGCTCACGACAATTAGATGAGATCGTGAATGTGACGCTCTTAGCAGAGTGACCGGCACATATTAAGGACTCAATGGCCAAAGTTCTTATTAAAATATAGGCATTGTTTGGGGCACCTGGGTGGCTCAGTAGGTTGAACATCCGATTCTTGATCTTGGTTCAGGTCTTGATCTTGGGGTTGTGAGTTCAAGCTCCGTGTTGGGCTCCATACTGGGTATGAAGCCTACTCTAGGAAAAAAAAAAAGACATAGGCATTACCCCTGGAATAGCAAGTGATTATTTTTCATCAACATATCTATTCCTATCACTAAGCCCATCCACATGATGAAAGATAACTGTGGATGAGAGAAGACAAAGGCAGAGAGTGAGGGCCTTGCTTAACTTTGCATCCTCAACACATTATTACCGAGTACTGGAAAGAGCATTGCTTTGGAATTCAGATAGACCTGAGTTTGAATCCTGACTTCACAACATACCAAGTCACTTAACCTCTCTCTGTCTCAGTTTTCCCATCTATGAAGTGGAAGGAAGGATTGTAAAAATTAGATATAATGTATATAAAATACCTAGCCTAATGCCTGGTGTACCCTGGCTAATAAGATACATTCATGGCACCAACTTTCTCTCTTGGTTCTTCTTTATGCCTTTTAGAGATTCCCTTTTAGCAAGTGCTTTGTAAATAGCAAAGCCCATGAAAATTGGCTGTAAAAGTAGTATAGGATCACATGCTAGCAAACGTCATTGTTTTTCACCAGAAAGAATGAGTTTACATAATTGTTAGAGGACCCAGTGTGTCAGCATATCAGCCATGCTTCCCATAGGTAAGGTCACAGGTAAGTCCAGTCCTAGCCAGAATGGAAAAATAGCAGGAATTGAGATTTTTTTTTTAAGATTTTTTTATTTATTTGAGAGAGTGTGTTCACGTGTACCAGTGAGGGGGAGGAGCAGAGGGAATCTCAAGCAGACTCCTTGCTGAGCACAGAGCCCAATGTGGGACTCGATCCCATGACCCATGAGATCGCGACCTGAGCCGAAACCAAGAGTCAGATGCTCAACCGACTGAGCTACCCAAGCGCCCCAGAAATTTACTTTAATTAACATACATCCTTCCCTTTTTCCCCACTAACTCCCCCCATGACTTTCTTTGTCTCCATTACCAAACAGGGCAATGCCTTCCAGGCCTTACACACACACACACACACACACACACACACCTGCATTCTTGGATCTAGCCCCTCTCTTCTTTATACAGGTAGTCATATGTGGCACATTGTGGTAGAAATGGCCTGAACTTTGAGGCTAGACACATCAGTGACTTCCCAAAAAACAACCTCCCTTTCAAACTGAGCCAATTTTTCTAAGACGCAACCCCAGCTTTTTTACCGTCTTTGCTATGGCCAAACCTTTTAAAACACTCCAAGACTCAACTGCAGTGCAGATCTCATGTGTCCATCCTCTCAGGGCTGCCACAGGAATCTATACCTCCCCCATAGAAAAACAACCCCGTACTGTGAATATGAAAGCTATTAATATTATTGCTTCTGCTACCATTATAATGAAACCTTATCTTTATGAAAACATTGTGCTAAGGGCTATCAATACATTAGATTTTTATTTCTTCCAACTGTAAAGTAAGTGTTATTTTTCCAATTTTGCAAACAAGAATACTGAGACTGAGTTCGGTAGCCTGCCCAAAGCCATAAAGCTAAAATATAGCAGCTCTGGGATTGCAAACAGATTATTCATTCATATATCCATCTATTCATTCCGTCAACGTGCAACAAGTAGTTATTGAGTATATACTCTGTGCCAGGCAGAACCAAGTATATCAACAAATGAGATGGATGCCATTCCTGCCCTAGAGGGATTTGTCTTCAGTCTGACATCAAATTCTGTTTCTTAACCACTAAATAAATGTATCACCTCCCAAAGTAGAGACTGAAGAGCTGTCCTGGCATTGTAGAGTATACCCTAATCTGGAAAAGGACTCGTAATCTGACTTACCTGGAGACTATAGCCTGATGCTCCAAATCATCACCCTTCACAAGCAAAAGGAAGAACTCCTACCTAGTTCTGGGAAATTTACATTGTATTCTTGATGTGCCTCCCTAGAAGGCTGAGACCTCTACGTTCAAGCTCTACTCAGTTTGAGTACAGCATGAAAAGTCAACATCTGTGAGTGTCAGTCACTCACAGTTGGTCAACTGGTCAACCCTCCTTTTCCAGCACAGGGGTCCATCCCGCCTGATGGAAGGCATTTCTAACAGATACTTCAGTTCATTTCTTTGTCAGGCTGGTTTGCCTCACTTCTAAGATTGTTTCTATATCTGTCTCTCCCATACCCAGCCAGGCCAGACAGGGAGGCTCCTAGTTAGTATTTTAGTGTGATTATAGAAACACTGAGAAGCTAACTATGGTCTCCTCCTCTAGGGCTTCTGCACTGCACAACATTAGGAACATAGAGAATATAATTTGACAGGTGCCCCTAGGATGGGAGACTCCCCCACAAAACCATAGTAATTCCTTACATGCCCCGGATGCATCAGTGTTTCCTTCCACACTTAGTGAAGACATTTTAAATGCAAATACTCCTCTAAAAGGCCATATCCACACTAAGAGTCCATCTTTTCCTGATGCCATTTGGGGGTGGGAGTGGTAGGGAAGTGGGGGTAGAGTTCCTTGTGGCAGCCAGGATTGAAGGAGAATTTGGAACATAGGCAGAAAAAGTACTGAAGACACTGAGGACACACCCTATCCATGTCTTGCTCCCTATATCAAATTTGGGCCTCATTTTCAAAATTCCAAGAACCTCAAACCAAGGGTAAAGCCAGTGGAAATATAAGACCCTGCTTTGTGTCCCGGCACTTCACTCACGTCATGTACCAGTAGATAAAAATCTGACACATTTTAGAGGAAAAATATATAATTTCCATGGTACCAAACCATCAATTATTTTCTAGTGTTCAGAAGATTTATTGTAACGTTCTGACATGCATATCATTTTAAGGAGACAACTTGAGTTTCAAAAAAGAGGCATTCCATGTAAGTGTCCATAGGAAAATAAAGTCTGTCTTCCATGAATAAGATGGGTTTCACATAATATTCATTAAAGTGTGACTTGCTTTCAGCTCATAAATCTTGAAAACCAATTCTGGCCCCCTGCGTACTGTTTTCATTGGCTAACTGACTTTTTCTTTCCCTTGACACTTTATAGTTTGTGTTTAAATATGAGGCACAGCTGGTTTTGCCAGTGGGGGTTTCTGGTTTGGTTTTACAAGAAAACACAGAATAAAATCCTCAAAGAGTTACAACAGGTGTTCCATTTTCTCCTCAGAGTGAAATAGTACATTGTGTAGTGATGAAAAGGGAATGAAAAAAGTAAGACAATGAACTACCCAGCGTAGCAGGACAGAAAATACGAGACGTAGCTGATTGGCAGTTTTAAAGCAGCTGCCATATCCTACATCTTTATAGACGCACGCAGTCTGTCTGTCCCCTTTAAAGGAATTGCCAATGATAAGGACACAGATTTGGAAACGAATGTCCACATTCTCAAATTGGAGAGAGAGTGTGTGTGACAGGGTTTGGGGGGTGGTGATGGCAAGGGAATTCTTAACAGATAGCCTCTTTTAAGGATATATATCACCTTTCCCTTTTTGCTCGCATGGCAGGTATAGACTAAGAATACTCTGTGTGGCCTAACGACCAACCAAATCAAGTTTCTCTCAAGCAAGAGAGGTGGAAGAGCCAAGGATTTGAGCATAAAGGACACTATATGTTAGAAACAACCTTGACAATATGTGAGTGATACCCCATATTGTGCTTAACTTCCAGATGGTTCTTTTTTTTTTTTTTTTTAAGATTTTTATTTATTTTAGAAAGAAAGAGAGAAGGGGGGGAGCAGAGGGAGAGAATCTTCAAACAGACTCCCCACTGAGCATGGAACCTGACTTGGGGCTCTATCCCAATGACCCATGAGTTTATGACCTGAGCCAAAATCACAAGTCGGATGCTCAAATGACTGAGCTACCCAGGTGCCCCCAGATAGTTCTTTAAGGGAAATAATAAAAAGAAGAGTGATGATAATGATGATAGCTAGGATTTATCAATTGTTTAATATGAATCAGGTGCTGTTCTAAGCATTTTACCTATAATAATTCATTTAATCTTGATAACAACCCCACGCGCAGGTATAATGATTATCACCATTATCTGTATGAGGATCCTGAGGTCTGGGAGAGAAGTGACTGTTTCATGGTCCCACAATGAACTAGGAATGAGCCAGGATGAAATAGCTAAAGAGGAAAGTCTTTGGACGAGCTCATAACTGGGTACCATGGAGAATGTTAGCTGCCCTCTCGTTCAGTGTTCTCTGCAGTCAGTTGGTAGAAAAGACTGGTGATTTGGCCATCCAGGGAATCTTAAAAGGTCTTCAGAAAAGTTTAACTTATTCCAAAATTTCCAATTACTCTGCCCACACTAACCACTAATTATAGAAAGTGCCCAATAAACTTGTTCTATTACTCTGTTACCATTTCTAGTTCCCTAAATGTATTACTCATGTAAGCTTCTCATACACCCAACGAAATGGGTGCCATCATGATCTTATTTACAGATGTGGAAACTGAGGAATGGCAAGGCTTAAAAATTCCCACATTTAGAGAAATGGGATATGGTTTTTCCAGGATTCTAACCTGGGCTTTTATGGGTTCAGAACTTAGGGAAAGAACACACTTGTTTTGTTTACCCTTCCTTCACATACCTGGAACACATATGTGTTGAAGGATAATCAAAAATTGATGTCCAATAATGTTTGTTGAACTGAATTGATATTATCAGACATGAACCTGGGTACTCAAAGGCCCTCTTGCTTCCTGCTTACACATAAATTGTCATTCCTTTTAGAGCTGCAATGTCTCAAACCAAGAAATAATTACACAGAGAGAAACTCTATGCTTCTACCTAGCAGGCTCTTATTCACTCTGTTTTCTCACTGCCTGTTGGAACTCCACTTGTTGTTTCAAAGCCTGGCATTCCCTTCTCTGGAAGATGTCCCTCATCACTGCAACACACAGACTTACTCGCTCCCTCCTGTGTGCTCTACAGCCAGAGCTCTTCAAACTTTCGTGTGCATCCAAACCACCTGGGGATCCTGTTATGAGACAAATTCTGATTTCCGTAGTGCTGGGATGAGGGCTGAGATTCTGTATTTTTAACAATGCAGGGATGCAATTCTTGCCCAGGGACCATACTGAGTAGAGCAAAGCTCTGAAGCACTCCATTGCTTAAAAGGGTTGATTATCGCCTCGCTCACCTTGCGAGGCTGTGAGTTCCAGGTGGGCAGTGGCTTCTTCTTATTTGTCTTTATACCTTGCACAACATTCTACTTTAATTATTTTGAAGCACTCTTGATATTAGAGGTTCCTCACCACAATCCTGTGGGATCTGGAGAACCAGTCTAGTTATCCTGATGAAGAAAACTGGGGCTTGGGGCACTTGAAGAGCTTGCCCAGAGTCACCAAGTTATCCCAAGTTCTTGCCCATGGTCAGATTTTCGGGTTTAATTAGCTCAGGTCCTGCCTTGTGAGCCTACCACCATTCTTAGGAGTTGGGCATGGAAAATGGACGTGGGCAGGCATGTTAGGTGGTCACAGTGACTGGGGAGTACCTGGTGGTTGGGGATCAGGACTCGTAATTGCAACTGCACAGGACGGTCCAGCACAGTATTGTCTCACCCAAAATGCCATGAAGGGAAACTCACAGAAGACATTTAGTGTACATGTAATCACTACGATTATGTTCAAATCTTGGCTTGAATCTTCCAGCAGCAGCGATGCAGCACAGCTAGTGGTTAAGAGGCTGCTCTGGGATTTAGGATCTGCCCCTACTGGCTCTGTGACCACAGCCAAGCTAGGTCATCCCTTCTCTGTCCCTTCTTCTGCAAAGTGAAGATGGTAATGATAGTAGCTACTTTACCAGATGGCAGGAAGGTTGAAATGAGAAATTGCATATAAAGTACAAAATGAATTCTCAATAACCACTAGCCATTTCATTATTACTATCACATTTTTGTTCTGCATGTTATTCATTTCAAACATAGTAACGATTTGAATGGTTAGTCATCTCCCATCTAAATGAGAGACCAGCCATTTTGTCAAAGCCAGCGTGGCTCATGAGGGAGTGTTTGGAACCTGTGCCCTGCAACACACACCCACACACACACATGCATGCGCGCACACACACTCCCTTCATCGAGCATGACTGTTCTGTATCTCTCTGGATGCCCAGGACCCCCATTTCAGCCCAAAATAGGGTTAGACATAGGGATGGCACTTGGCCTCCCAAAGCTGAGTTCTCTGGTTTTTTCTCTTCCTTTAACAAAACTCACTTGGTATATTCCTCTGAAGCTGCTGTTACATGACCATAATACCCTCCCAGGAAACTTATCTGTATTTTGGCAGAAGCCCTATGCAGATACCATACCTCACTCAAAGAAAAAAATCAAAAAGTCCTGGGAGATGGGACGGTTACTCACTAATGTATGATTCCTCTTTCTGGAAAGCTCTTTTCACCTCAAACATTTGATGAACTCTTACTCATATTTTAATCTCATGTATGGTATACTCTGCAAGATTTTCATGCCTGTAGCCCCCCACCCACACCCCATCAAAGAGCCAGATCGTCTCTCCTGTGGTTCCATTACAACCAGCATGGGACTCCGCTACATTGTATTGTTATTATCTCACTTCTCCACTCCAGACTCAGCAAAGTGTCCGCCCACCCTACCTCTTCCAAGCTCCTTCTTCCTCTGATTTATCTGGGGAAATCTGGGGCACAGGCTGCACCCCACTTCCACATGCCTGTTTGTTTACAGTTGCCTTTGAGGCACTGAGTAACGGTCCCCAATTCCTGCAATTTGATTATGCGGAGCAAAAAGTTCTCTAAATTTCCAGACCACAGCCCCGATGTTGGAGGAGAGGAGGTCCACTATCCAAAGGAGTAGTTCCAGCCCAATTTCTAAGAATAGAGCCATCACGCCTGGGTAACTTACGTCGACACCCCTGTGTGTAAAAATGGTGATGGTCATTTTTTGTTCCAATAGCAATGTTGACCTTCCTTTTGCCCTGACTTGTTCAATCCCCAGTCAGAACCATGCATGAGTCCGTATCCAAACTAGGCCAGGAGTTACTTGAAGGGCCTGCACCACATTCATCTTGACATCTCTGGGGGCTACTATTGTGCCTGATGCAAGAGGTGGTGAGGAGGAAGAGGATGTGGGCTCTTCCTCCCTATCACACCTGTTTGGCAACCAGTTCCCCAAGTGTGGGAAATTCCAGCCTGCTGGGAACTTCTACTTGCCAGACCCTGAAGCAACCCAAAAGATGAGCTGTGTCAAATATAAAAGAAGGCAAACACACTAAAACAGGCCTTGCATTTATACTTTGATTTAGCTCTTTTTATGCAGTCCCATGTAAGATCAAGACCTGAGCTGAGATTGAGAGTCAGACACTTAACCAACTGAGACATCCAGGCACCCCTAGTTTTCCTTTTTTAATTGGTAAATATCTTCAGGGAGATACTTTGAAACTGCAAATACTGTTCTTAAACTTTCATGCACCAATACCTGCCACAATTATTGCTGTAGTGTTCCAACGGTGATTTTTCCATTTCCCTCATCCCTTCTACATTTATTAATTGGAATCCTCTATAAGGAGGAATTATTCCTTCTCAATTTATTTATTCAATTATTTATCAATATCATTATGGACTCATGGATATTTTCCTCTGGATTTAATCTAATGTTATCATTATTTATTTTGTTTTTCAAGATAATCTAATTTTTTAAAAAAGCTGGCAAGGGAGCCATTGGCTTCGCCTTTCTAACTCTGTTTCCTCATCTATAAAATGAAAATAATAATAATAATAATGCTGTTCTTAAAAGGTTGTTGTAAAGAGGGGCTCCTGGATGGCCCAGTGGGTTGAATGTCTGATTCTTGATTTCAGCTTGGGTCATGATCTCGGGGTCCTGGAATTGGGCCCCACAGCCGGTTCTGCACTAGGAAGGGAGTCTGCTTGGAGATTTCTCTCCCTCCCCCTCTGCCCCTCCCCATGTTTGTGCCCCCTCTCTCCCTCTCTCTCTCAAATAAATAAATATTTTTTTAAAGGTCATTGTAAAGATTAATAATGTCATGCATATAAAGCTCCCAGCTTATTGCTTCGTATCCAGTGGACTCTTAATATATATTAGCCACAATGTCACTATAGTCAGTACATAAATATATGTGTCAGATACAGACAGGAGCCGGTGGCATAGTGAAGTGTTGTCAGTTGTGGAGCAGATGTCAGGAAGACAAATCAGGCAGGAATTCCATTTTAGAGTCAGAGGTACAGGACCCGCTGCTACTAACCAGCCACTGATCACGTCCCCATCTGGAATACAATTCCTCAAGGATAAACATTGGAGGTCTGTCCAATTCTAACACTATGTGACACTAACCTGTCTTAGATATATGGAAAGATCTGGTAACTCCACTAAGTCAGGAAACAAATCAGTAATGCTCCTACAATGACTTAGAGAAGGGGCTGATTCACAAAAGCATAATTTAAGAATTTTCTGCCAGAGTAGAAACAGAAATGAGAAAAAGCAAGGAAAACGACACATGTGGCTATTTTCTTGTCAAGCTAGTACATCAATCGCCTAGTAAAACTCTCATGATTTCCCTGCATCTGAGTGTTACACGTGGTTTTGTGTTTTGTTTTGTTTTTTTGTCATTCCTTCGGATCACACACATAAACAGCTTTTTTTCTTGTAATTACATAATTGTGTTTTAAAAGTTTATTGAGGGGCGCCTGGGTGGCTCAGTCATTAAGCGTCTGCCTTCGGCTCAGGGTGTGATCCCGGCGCTCTGGGATCGAGCCCCACATCAGGCTCCTCCGCTGGTAGCCTGCTTCTTCCTCTCCCACTCCGCCTGCTTGTGTTCCCTCTCTCGCTGGCTATCTCTCTCTGTCAAATAAATAAATAAAATCTTTAAAAAAATAAAATAAAATAAAAGTTTATTGAAAAAAATGAAAAAATTTTAAAATGAAATAAATTGTGCGGTTATCTGTGTTGCTCATTTGTGTATCACCAGGGTCTAAGACAGCGCAAGTCACCTAGTGTAAGCTCAAAAAAATGTTTGTTGATTTTTTGTAAGATTTTTTATTTATTTATATGCCAGAGAGAGAGAGTGCACACAAGCAGGGGGAGTGGTAGGCAGAGGGAGAAGCAGGCTCCCCACTGAGCAAGGAGCCTAATGCATGACTTGATCCCAGGACCCCAGGATCATGACCTGAGCTGAAGGCAGACGCTTCACCAACTGAGCGACCCAGGCACCCCAAAATGTTGATTAAACGAATAAATCAAGAATGAACAAATCATTCTACATACGTATCACAAAAGAAGGAAAAGCATTTCATAAAAAGATAGCAACAATATAATCACTTCAAAGGAGTTACAGTATAGAACCAGGCCAGGGTGAAGGTGAAAAATTGTTCCTCATCTCACATGGGTTAAAAGAGACATGTTGAAGCAGGAGCTGCCACCACTGCTCTCTCCAACTTCCTCTTCTGAAAAAATATCCTTTAACACCCGGCACCAAACCCTGTGGGATGAATGAAAGCCAAGCCAATGGCCCAAGGTCAATGGCGTCTGTGACAAGCCCTGAGACTTGTTCAGGTTCCACATTTAGTGTGACTCAGATGTTTCTCCCTCCCAAAGTTAATGACATGGATTTGAACAATTCATAAGCACCTCTGAAAATAACTTCAACATGCTCCGTTAATACCACCTCCAGACACACTCCAAAATTAAATCCCTGCCTTGTTTATTTTCCCAACACCTGCTCCTTGACTGACCAAACTGTTTCACACAAGCATTTAACCTGCTCTCCTCTGGTGGGGAAACACCAGCTACAGGAACCACACCGGGGAACTGCCTTATAGGCAACATGAAAAGTCCCTGTGGTGCTGGAACCACCTCTTGGATAAGGTCCAGGATGGACAGGCAGCAAACAGCACCATACAGTGAGTAGCACTACAGTGCAGTGGATGTGTCTGGGGCAATCCAACGCCATATTGTCTTCACCGTCTTCTGGTTAGCTTCTCTCACTCTACGCTTACAATGCAGACCACAGGCTCAAGGCCACTACTGTGCTTCCTGACCTCATGGGTCTGGTCACCTCTATGACCTGGTGCCTGGTACCCCTAGGTGAAGGGGGTCAATAGTTTAAAAATAAACAATAATCATCATCGTTATTATTATCCCATAGTGTAATTAAAATTTAATAAGATAATGGACTCAAAATTAGGGGTGCAATAAGTGTTGGTTTTCCTTCCCTCATCCACAAACCTGCCTGAGCCAATGAAGGAAGTAAAGGAAGACAGGAAGTAAAAATGTTTAAGAATCAGGTTTTAAGGGGCGCCTGGGTAGCGCAGTGGTTAGTTGTCTGCCTTCGGCTCAGGGCGTGATCCCAGCGTTCTGGGATCAAGCCCCACATCAGGCTTCTCTGCTGGGAGTCTGCTTCTTCCTCTCCCACTCCCCCTGCTTGTGTTCCCTCTCTCTCTGGCTGTCTCTCTCTGTCAAATCAATAAATAAAATCTTTAAAAAAAAAAAAAAAGAATCAGGTTTTAAGTCCCATTCCCACTTCTCTTTTTTTTTCTCATTCAGCAGAAACTATGACAGACCAAAGAAGGTCAAAGAATCTTTGTGGGGAATTTCAGTGAAGAGTATGATGAAATATTCTAAATGGCACGCATGTTCTCAAAGGAGGAGGCAACGCGGGGGAGAATCCAGGGCCAGTAAATGGGTCCTTTTCATGTCCAAGTTCTGTAGATTTTAGACCTTGCCAGGCTACTTCTCAGGAAAGTGAAAGAGAGGAGGACAGTATGGGCAGAAGAGGAGTGTTCCTACTCCTGTTACAAAATCGTTCAATTTTACTTGCAGCTCAAGAAACCCAGAACACAGAAGAGAGACCACTGAAAGTTTCATGTTTGTTTCACCTCTTTACTGTCTTCACTGTAAACATGTGTCCTAGTAGGAATATTGTTAGTTCACGACACAGGAAACACAGATGAGCAGTTCTGCAGAATTTGGGGGTGAGGGAGAGAACAGGACATGTATACAGCTGCAGCCCAGTGTCATCCCATGGTCATTACTTAATACAATGAATTATATAGTCCCACCAGCAGAAGATAAAAGAGATATTACCTTAGAAAATAGCAATGTTTCAAACATAGGCGGTAAGAAAAGCAAGGAAGTGATTACCACAAAAGTCACGATAGTGGTTACCTCTAAGGAGGAGGGAGGAGGTGTGGTGTAGAAGGTAAACAAAGGAGGGGCTTCTGGGCTTGCCCTGGTCCATTTCTTGATTGAGGGGTGCTCATTTTATAATTATTCATTATACTATACATTTATGTTTTCTGTTTGTATATTCTGTTTCATGATTTTTAAAAGGTTAAAAAAAGAAAGAAAATAATATCCCTCCCATCACTGAGGGAAAAAAAAAAAAAAAAAAACAGTTTACCACAGAGCTTAGCTCTCGGTAATTTCAACATCTTCCTCAGCTGGCATCCATGTTCCTCCCATAGATTGTTTTCTGGGAGAGAAAGAGAAAGACAGACTTTTGAGGAGCCACAAGTAGACTGATGTTAACACTCCGGGATAGATGACTTACCAGAGACAGTTTTAATACTGGAGTATGTTTGGGATCGATTTTTTAAAGTCCAATTATTCTAGTTAGAATTCAGTGGGGCTCCACAAGATACCAGAAAGTTCTCCAAGGGGTAGGCAGCATTCACAAGTCAGAGTCATCAGACACAAAGAAAGGGGATACAAATGGGCTTACGAACTCAGCAGAAAAAAAAAACACAAAAAATTTAAGGAGATATTAAGAACTTAGTTCCTCTGATTCAGGGCATAGCAGAGCCTGGGGGCCTGCATGTGAAGAAAATCCCTCCTGTGTTTGGCATCTGAGTGACTCACCCAGAAAACCATCCACTGCATGCAGCAAAGAGGAAATGAATCATGGAAGCTTCTGCCCTTTGCCCTTGTCATCTCGGTACAGGGAAACCACCCACAGACAGTCTCAACAGAGCTGGAGACAGGGCAGTGAAACAAGGCACACGAAAAATGATGCAAATCCATTGGCAGAAGAGAGCAAGATAATCATGTCAGGAGAATGCAGCTGGGGGCTGAGAATACAGAGTAAGCATTGATTTTCTAAGAAAACTTAGCAGTTGAACGGGCATCGCGGATGATCTGGCAGCATCCACTGGCATGTTGTCTTAAGCAGTTATCTGAACACCTTCCACCATTAGCTGGGGTGGGGGTGGAGGAGCAGCGTAGAGGGGAACAATGACCCAACGCCCCTTGGAATCCCCATCCTGTTTGGTATTTAGAGAATTTGCTTGGCTTGCTTCAAGGAAGTAGACCAAACTCAAACAAGTATGAAAGTTGGAATGTATTTGACAGAATCATTTACATTTAAGCAGATGGGAGCTCAGTGTCTGCTCCAGGAGGGCAGAGTTTAAAATAACTGGTGGAGTCGTCCTAACACAATCTGAAGAATTGTCCACAGCCATAGTCCAACATTCAGGTTGTGATTATAGTTTTAAACAAATTCGGCATGCCTTCAAAATGTTAATCCAAAGGGTAAACATAGTTCATCCAAAAACATGTACAGAGTAGAAAGCCAACACCCAGGAGGAGAAGGCAAACCTTTCCTTAATTAGGGTAATGGACACAAGTGCTTTTGCCACAGCCTCTCTGCTCACCAATCAATAGCCAGGGAATTGGTGACCTCTTGCTGAGCTGCAGAGTTCAAAGGCATTTGCCTCCACTCCAAGATGAGCTTTTTAATGCAATTTTTCTCCTTATGTGGGTCTACAAATAGCACAGCATCCTGGATACCTTATTATAAAATAATATACCATCCCTCAAAGAAATTACCCAGGCCTTTGCCCTCAGAAAGAATTTGGCTAAGAAACCTTGCCCCTGCTGGTTAGGAGAGTGGGAATTAGGCGCTCACATGCCACACAGCTTAATTCAGAGCTCTGATCTGTGCCTGGTAAGTCAAGTCCTAGAGGACATTAGGCTACAAATGATGTTCTGGTCCTAGTTCAAGAATGCAGATTAGGCTAACCTTAGAACCTTTCCTTTCCCTTCCATCCTTACTTCCCTCTCTAGCTACTTTTGTATTCTCTCTTCTTACCCTCACCAACATTATCCCACTTTATTAAATTAGAGAAAGGAGTTGAGTCATTTCCAGGTAGACAGGCAGGATTTCTCGGTCCGCACCCTGTTATTGCCCCGAGCATTTACTGATGGAAATGGAAGTGATTCAGTCTTCTCTCACAGCACGGAAGTGCAGGATGATCTATGATCCTTTGAGCACTGCTAAATGATTTACATACAATTGGTATCAGGGAGTCCTGCTATTATCTTGCTACTCCCTTTATAAACGTCTATCCTAGCAGTATTTTCAGCTAATGAGCTAGTATATTTTCTGTGACTATAGTAATAATTTTTTTAAAAACAGCTGCCATCTATTCAATACTGACTGTATGCTAGGTACTCCGCTAACAGTTTTACAGACATTAATCCTTTTAATCTTCATAATAACCATAGCATAGAGGTACTGGGGGGTTTTTTGTTATTATTAACATAGAATATATTATTCGTTTCAGAGGTACAGGTCTGTGATTCATCAGTCTTACACAATACCCAGTGCTCACCACAACACATACCCTCCCCAGTGTCCATCACCCAGTTACCCCATCCCTCCTACCCTTCTCCTCTCCAGCAACCCTCAGTTTGTTTCCTGAGATTAAGAGTCTCTCTTATGGTTTGTCTCCTTCTCTGGTTCCTTCTTGTTTCATTTTTTCCTCTCTTCCCCTGTGATCCTCTGTCTTCTTTCTCAAATTCCACATATCAGTGAGATCATATGATAATTGTCTTTCTCTGATTGACTAATTTTGCTTAGCCTAATACCCTCTAGTTCCATCCATGTCATTGCAAATGGTAAGATTTCATTTTTTGATGGCTTAGTAATATTCCATTGTGTATATACACCACCTCTTCTTTATCCATTCATCTGTCGATGGTCATCTGGGCTCTTTCCATAGTTTGGCTATTGTGGACATTCCTGCTGTAAACATCAGCGTGAAGTTGCCCCTTCGGATCACTACATTTGTGTCTTTGGGGTAAATACCCAGTAGTGCAATTTCTGGGGCATAGGGTAGCTCTATTTTCAACTTTTTGAGAAACCTCCATACTGTTTTCCAGAGTGGCTGCACCTGCTTGCATTCCCATAGAGGTACTATTTTTATCCCTACTTTATAGATGGGAAACTATAAGTTAGAGAAATCGTTTCACTTGCCCAAAATGAAGCTAATTGGTAAAGGAACCAAGATTTAAGCCTAGAGCTGTTACCCATCTGAGTTTTTCACTATCACACTGTATGGGCCCTATAAGTCTGGGGGCAGGAGAAGAAACAAGTGAACTATATTTGTTACCACACTGACTCAGGTCACCTTTCCCTTACACTCAGGTATGTATGTAATCACAGTAGGCAGTAGAGGGGAAACATAATAAAGTCTTTATTTCCATGCGGACATCCCACCTGTCATACGCATATTTTCTATATTTCTTTCTGATGTGTAAGAAATTAGAAAGGAAGATACCTAGCATCAGAAGTGCTAGCAGCCTGACTTCCCTCTTCCTGGATAATGGCGAATTTGACCTTTCTGAAAAGATGATCTTTCAAGCTTGACCAATAAAAGCCCCATCAGAAACACCTCATCAAGCACACATTGAAAGAGACCGATTGAGTTCAGCGTCTCATTTGGAATTCATCTTCTGACCTTCTGCTGGGAACAACAGTAAAGATAATACAAATTGCTCTCTCATCTTCTACCTCCATTTTTAACCTGAACTAATCTATCAACAATGTACGGAGGATCTGTCATATGCGTTGGGATTAGAACAGCCATTGGGTAGCAATCATGGAAGAATTAAACAGTCTGTTTTTAATGAGTACATGTTCCCCATAGTTTGGCATTTCAGAGCTGTTTCGTCCATTGATGATGTACAGTATAGAACAGTTGGTTTCTGATTCCGGAACCCACTATGTTCAAAAGACTATTTTTTAAAAGTCAGCACAGATTAGAGAGTCAGAATTTCTTTGGGTTAATCAGGGTTCTGCCTCCAGGAATAGAGGGAGGACATTGCAAAGACAACTCAATTTTTAGATTTCAAATGAGTATCACAGTAGTTGGAAATTTTCCAGGGAAACTAACATCTTTGGGAGAAGGGAAAGGAATCATCTTGATTCTCATCTGCTGGTTTAGTTTAAACCTCATATCCCATCAGGAAGTTTTGTCCTCAGGAACATGTGTTTTAGAATCAGATCTGATGCAAGCCCTGGTTTCCCACACTTACTGTCTCTAACTTGGGAGGTTATTTAACCTCTCCGAGGATCCGTCTCCATCTGTAAAACGGGTTGTGAGAATGGAATGTATCTTCCATGTAAAAGACCGGCACAAAATAAGAGCTCGCTACGTGGCAGCTTAAAAAAACTGAAATTCACATTGCATTTTCCAGTCAACCAATCTGAAAACTGTAGATGCCAAAGACAGGATGACCTGTGCAAGATAAGGTCTAGCAGCACAATAAGGACTCACCACAAAAACACTGGCTACCGAGCAGATTTTGCTAAAGGCAGGAGAAGGCATTTCCTTCCAAGGAATTTCACCCATATTACACTCCTCATGGACCTGAAAGGGGAAACACATTTGAGACAGCAATGGATGAAGATTGAAAACTTGCCCTTAACTGCAACAGAGTGAGAATTTGCCAAGATAATCAACAATAATTGGCATCAGAGAAAAAAGGCTTTTGAATTCAAACCCAGCTAATTGGCAGAAAAGAGCGGGTCAGACAAAGGGAGCCCGGGTACCGTGTGCAACTGGAATCTGAGTTCCAGTTAACCCAGAGTCATTAAACAACTTAAACCAAATGACTTGAACCATGGAGAACTCTGGATCAAATAACTTCTTCCCAGAATAAAACCGGTGGGAAACTTTCGAGTAGAGTTTGATAATCTCGAAACAAAATATTAATGGCAATTGTTATATGTTTTATCCCAGCTGGCAATCGTAGCATAGACTTGGCATGGGGGAAAATCACCAAAACTTGCCCAAATTAAGTTTCATTATTAGGAATGTATAATTGATTTCCAATGAAACTGAGAAACCCACAAGTAACATAATGAAGGTTAAAAACACACACACACACCAAAAAGCTCCATTCTGAGCCTTATTGATTAGAGTCAGATAGAATAAAAATGCGAACCAAATCTCAGCATACAGCAAGTCAAAAGAAATACAATGGGGGAGGAGAGAGGGGGAGAATAAGGAACAAAAAACGAGCCAGAGAGACAATTGCCAAGTTCTCACAGCATCTACAGAGAAGGGGAGGAGCAAACATAGAAGCTGACAGGAAAAGATTCAAGAAGGAAAGTGTGGGAAAATGTGAAAGTGCCTTGAGGAGGAGCCAAGTTTTAGTGGGTGGGAGAGATGAGATGATAACATCTGTTGCCGCCTAAGCTCTGAAGGGAAGAATCAGGAGTCTCCTGAAGACCTTTGAAGAAAGGAGAGGGCTCCCAGAGGTGGAGTGGAGGCCGAGCCGTGTGAGCTTCAGGTGGGAAGAGCCTCACTCATCACAGCAGTGGGCCAAAGACTGGTTGTGAACAACAACAGCATAATAATAAAGGCTTGTCTCACCCCACATAGAGATTTTCTTTTCTTCTGAGGTAATCTGTGTGGAGAATAACTCCCACATATTTCTTTCACAGCTGCTCTATTCTGAGGGGAAGTGGCAAGAATGGGTTAACTTGGTCACACGAAAGAACACTGGGGGTGGGGGAGTGACTGAATGGTGGTGGAGCCTTCAGTGACTCAGCTAGGTCGTGGCAGCTGGAAGCGTGGAGATGTGATATGCAGCTCAGCCCTTCCATCTGTCGTCTGAGGGCTCTGGTGACCTGTCTTCCCCTGGGATTCAAGAGATTGCCACACACTGGCAGCTGCCCGTACTTCTCAGCTCCCTAAGACAGTCACACCCCCCAGTAAAGTCCCCAAAAGCAGGGCTATTAACCTCACCTTATTCTAAGCAGCCTTCTTGCCCGTTCCTCACCCTTGTTTTCATTTCCCTTCTCACTTGGGTGAAAGGAAACAATTCCAGATTTTGCGATTTGAAAAGATACCTCGAAGTGCCGACTTGACATCCACCTGGATATCTCACAGACATCTCCGACTGAACATGTCACACATGAACGCACGTTCCTCCCCTCCTCTGCTCCAAACCAATCCTGCTCCACCTGAAGTTTCCCCCTTTCACTGAATGGCAACAGCATCTTCCTTAGTCCCTTCTCCTCCACTGGCACCCGCATCCAGTCCATCAGCAAACACTACTGGTTCACCACAGAAGGTAGCCAGACTCTCACCACTTCTCAGCACCTCCATTATCCCTCACCTGGAGGGTTGCTGTAGCCTCCTAACTGGTCTCCGTGCTTCTGCCCTTGTCCTTCTTCGTGTGACATGGAGGGCCGACTGGCTCAGGTCACAGCACCTCTCCACTCAGACCTTCCAGTGATGTCCAGTCTCAGCGGGAGTAAAAGGGAACGTTCTTACAGTGACCAAAAGAGCTGTACACACTCTGGCCCCCGCTGCCTCTCTTACTTCATCTACGTCTACTGTACCCTTTCCTCACTCCAGGCCACCCATTGACCTCCTTTCACTCCTCCAAATATGTTAAGTATACCTAGAGTGGCCAGATTTAGTAAATAAAAAACTGGACAGTGTGATTTTTTAGTATAGGTATTCCCCCAAATATTTCATGGCACATACTTCTATTTAAAACATAGGTCTTGTTTATCTGAAATTCATACTTCCTGTATTTTCTCTGGCAAGCCCAGGTACACCCTCACCTCAAGCCCTTTGTACTACTTGTCCCCGCTGCCTGTGAAACTTCTGTGGCTTGTTCCTTCACCTACTTCAGTCTTTTGCTCAGATGTCACCTTGCAGAGGCTGGCCCCAGTCACATGATAAACCATACTCTGGTTCTTCCTATCTGCTTTCTCCTCTTTATTTTCTTTATTTTTCTCTAAAACATAATTTACATAATTTACTTGGTCTCCCCCACCTGGACTATAAACTCTATGAGAGCAAGGTGGGTGTTTTGTTATTTTCCTGCCTGGTTCACTGCTATGTCTCTAGCACCTAGAACATTACCTGACACCTAGTTGACCATCAATGAATGTTTGTTGAATGAATGAACAAACCTCTCAAAGCCGTTGATAATAAACAGCCAACAACAAATTGCCACTGATTCAAGGATTTTTAGACTCTACCCTCCATCCATGTTGAGATTTCTAAAGAAGCCCACCCCATCCATTCCCGACAGTGCCACCCCAGAATGAATCACCTTTCCCGGCTACCCGCAATATGGATTTCTTGTTTGATATCAATTTTAAACATGAAAACTCCAAACTTCACAAAATGTAAATAACGCATTAACTTACTTTGCTTACTGCTTTACAACTTACAAAACACCTCCACCCCGTGAATTCCTTTGGAAGGCCTTAAATGCAAGAGAGTCAGACTCATAAGGACCAACTAGTTTCACAAGGGGAAAATTTGGTTTTCATCATAGTAATTACATTTGCAAAGACAGTACCCAACTAAACCCAAAATAATTCAGCACAATTTCTGCCATACTCACCCTGCTGAAAATGTTCTCTTTCGAATCCAGTTGAAACTGTTACTTCTGTGACAAAAAACTTAGGAAAATATATTTGCAGTAGATAACATCTTGACTTCGTATGTGTGTGTATGTTGTGTATGTGGTCTTAAGAAATTAATAACCCGCAACACCTCTCCTGAATAATGCTAGCCCAATTAATCATTAAACGTGTGAAGGTTTTACTATCATCAAAGTCTCTTCGGTGTTTACGTTAGAGCATGAGAAAAGTATACATTGCCATGTGCTTCAGAGTGAGCGATGTGCAGCCCCTCTTAATTTTCAACTGGAGGGAAAAAAGCCAGAGGCACTTCTCTGACTCACATACTGCAAACCAGTCTCCTTGAGTCTTTCTGGGAAAAGCTAGGGAACGCAGGTGTGTCTTCGGCTTACTGCAGCAGGCGTTCCTAGCCTCAGCTACGCATTGGAATCACGTGGGGAGTGTTAACAATCACTTACTGACCCCTCAATTCTATTCCAGAGTAGCTACTATAATTGCTCTGGAGGGGGTCCTGGATCCTGGGAGTCTGAAAAGCTCCCTAGGTGAGTCTAAGAAGCAGCGGGGGTTGAGAACAACTATGGAAAGTTTCCCAAAAATGCACCGTGGAAAGAAGCCCTTTTTGGTTTTCAGTGAGAAGTCACATTTCCTGGTTTCAAAAGCTCATCTCCAGGTTATAGTAAAGTACATGAGTTTGATTGAGGGGGAAAAAGCCTCTCTGATTTTATCTAAAATCAATGTGTACTGTTTGAGAGGGGGAAAAAAATTATCCAGGCTTTAGTATAAACAAGAGAAGTTTCAGTTCAGCGGCCCTGGGAAACTCCCCAATTTAACGTAGCCTTTCAACGACTCTCACGTGCCCTAACTGTGGCAGCAGAAATAACTGACAATGTGCTCTTTATTCACACCAAACACGCCAGTGGACTTCAAAAGAAAATCAACATTTACAGTTTAATTACTGTTTATTCCCTGTATTCAAATCAGCTTTCTTTGGCTGCCCCCTCCTAAATACTCGGAAGGGAATTTAATCATCTGATCTAATTCTTCCAAAGAATAGAAAGTTATCATTATGACAGCACAATGAAAAAAATCATTAAACAAATAAATGCGAAAGAGACTGTATGAAAGATAACCACATTGGGTAATTTTTAAAGCCTCTGTAAAATGAAACTGTTCATTTTTTGAAAGAATAATTTAGGTGTTAAAAAGCCTGATTTCTCTTTTTTTTTTAAGATTTTTATTTATTTACGAGAGAGTGAGAGAGCATGAGATGGGAAAGGGGCAGAGGGAAAGAAGCAGACTCCCTGCCAACTTGGGGCTCCATCCCAGGACCCTGGGGTCACGACCTGAGCCAAAGGCAGACACTTAACCTACTGAGCCACCCAGGCACCCCCTTTTTTTCCTTAAGATTTTATTTATTTATTTGAGAGAGAGACAATCTGATTCCTCTTTCTTAACTGACTTTCAACTTATTATGTCTGTGCTAACAGAACGAAATGCATCAATGAAAAACATTAGTGCTTAAACTCAATGTGGTACATCTACACCTGTGCTATCCAATAGAAATATCATGTAAGCCACTTACGGAATTCAAATTTTCTGGCAGATATATTAAAAAGTAAACCAAAAAAAAGGAAATGGGAACAGGTAAAATGAACTTTTATAATTTATTTAACTTTAACCAAATATAGTCAAAATACTATTATTTCAATGAAATCAATATTTAAAATCATCAATAAAATACTCTACATTTTTTTGTACTAAAAAATAGAGACTCCCGTATATATTTTGTATGCATTGCACGTCTCAGTGCAGGCTAGCCACATTTCAAATGCTCAATAGCCGCGTGTGAGTCGGTGCTGAAGAGAGCAGGTCTACAGCAACACAATAGCCTGAAAATTAAAGTGAGTATTTTCCCTTCTGGTCTTTACTTTTTGGCAAAGCACCTTTAGTTGTGCTAAACAGAAAGCCGGGCTTCATGACAAATGACCCATGCTGAGCACTTTCTACCCTTTAAATTTTTTGTGCAGCTTTGCTGGAAATGGAAACTATCGTTGGGCCCTTTTCTGCACTAATATAATTCATGTTCACTTTTCATTAGCCAAAAAGAATGAATCTGACTCAGCCTGGTTCTTAGTTACCCCTGAAAATTAATAGCACTTGTCTCCAACATATGACCTATCCATGTAGACGCAGTTGTGTTAACACCTTGTTTCCCCTCGTTAGTAATATTTGTTGATTACACTAGAATGGCTCGCTCTACCTTTATCAACTGCAGTGTACTGGGATTTTGCAATTTTATTACAATATCCTGACAACAGAGCCTCTTAAACAGTCCGAGAGACTACCATTGTAGACAATTTTTTTTTACAACTTCATGTTATTACAATAAGTTAAGCTTATTCTTAGCTTTCAATGACCTATGCAACAGGACTTGTTCAAATTTAACCCAAGTCAACTTCCCATAGTATCTAGAAGAGATCCAGGCAATCTTTACCTAGGCCTCTCTCCACACACTCTTTGAAGTTACATTATTTCTTAATCACCCTTCAGCCATTGGTAAATACGCTGCCTTCTCCAAATCAAACAAAAGGTCTCCATGTTCTCCAGCTAGTAGATGATGTCAGAAGAAAAAAAGTGAAGGGAACATTTGTATTTATGCCACAAGTCAACACATTGTGACCCTCGCCTCAGCCTTCAAGGAAAGCAGATCAGATAACTAGCTACGGCAGTTTGTCCCAGGAATGGATTTCAAGAATTCAGTTATCAGTTGTGTCATTTACTGAGATCACTGGAGTGTAGTCATTGTGCACTGTGCAAATATAATTTGCCTTCTTTGCAATGGCTTCATTTCTTTCATGCACAAAGCTTTGCATTTTAAAGAATCTTTGCACATAGCAGAGCCCTTAGAAGAGGCATGAAGAATTCTGAAGGCTCAAGGACATATTTTTCCATCTTTTCTCAAGAATGCAATCTCCCCACTGGAAAGGATTTATATTTTGACATACACAATGCACACAAAACCAGAATAAGAATCTGCCAATGCCTATTACTTATACACCAAACCTGAATTCCTTCTGTAGTCTGACTTCACACAACCCATCATTTTATCTCACTTCTTGCTTTCATGTAATCTTCCTTCCAATCAGGATGGCTTCTCTACTGCCCCTCACCCAATGCCTTTACTCCGTTCACCGCCACCACCACATACGTATTCCTGCCTGCATGCCATTACCCATTGTTTTCCCTGTACCTGGAATACCCTCAACGCTCAGGTGACCTCATAAGTAAGTATCAGTGAAGGTACCACACTTTATATCTTATCACTTCTAGGTTTGGGTTTGTGAGGCTAAAATTGATAAGACTCCTTTATCCCCCATCACAGTAATCATTGCCTGGCTTGACACTGTAATCTAATTAGCTAGGATTCACACAGGAATGTTTCACAGAAGTGGAGGAGACACTTTTTATTCTTAACTGCTCTTTATAAGTAAAGAGGATACTTATTCAGGGAAATACTAGTTGCATACTCATGTAATTTTTTAGGAAATGTTCTTAAATTGTGATAAGATACACTAACATAAAATTTACCATTTTAACTATTTCTAAGTGTTCAGTGGCATTAGGTACAACCATGTTGCAACCATTATCACCATCCATCTCCAGAACTTTCTCACCTCAAACTTTCTCATCTCAAACTGAAAATCTGGAGCACCTAGGTGACGCAGTTAAGCATCGGATTCTTGGTTTCAGCTCAGGTCGTGATCTCAGGGTCTCGGGATCTCAGGGTCTCAAGATCAAGCTCCGTGTAGGGCTCTGCGTCAGAGTCTGCCTGGGACTCTCTCTCCCTCTCCCCCCCTCAAATAAATAATCTTCCTTCTGTCTCTATGAATGTGACTGTTCTGAGTACCTCGTATAAGTGGAACCAGGCCATATTTGTCCTTCTGTGTCTGGTTCATTTCACTTAGCATACCATCTTCAAGTCTTATCCATGTTGTAGCATGTATCAGAATTTCCTTCCTTAAGGCTGAATAATATTCCTTTGTGTATATACACCACATATTGTTTATCCATCAATGAGCAAACTATCAAAGGAGAGGGCTTATTTGCCCTTTGAAGCTTCCTCTTAACCTCTGCTTCCCATCTCCCTCATGGCAAAGTGGAATTCCCATAATTCATTAAAACACACACACAGAAGTTTCCATAGCAACTTGCTATTAAAAGTTCACAAATAAGTCTTTTGAACATTTGGAGAGTATTTGGTTTCCCAACCCAGCTATCTCCTACCCCTATCAATCTTGCATCTGTTAACAATGAACTGAATTCAGTTTTTAATTCCAGATGCACTGACTGCTTCTCACTCAGCTTGGGTATAGGACTAGGATTTTCTGAAATCCCTGTTGGTGATAGAAATTAAATTCTTAAGTCACATGTAAAGAGACACTAACGTCCTACGAAGGGAGCTTTTAAATACCTGCCCAGACCACAACGCATTTATATTCATCTCTCCTTTAACTCACATCTTTGTATTATTATTATTATTATTATTATTATTAATCCTTTAGGACGTTCCATGGGATGTAGTATTTAATTCTATTCCATATTATCATTTTCTTGATTTGTGTCTTTTCATTTTGTCTTCCCAGCTCCAGTATAAATGTCTTCAAAGCAGGTTCTGGTCTTCTGTTTCTTTCTATTCCCAGTCTATACCATAACACAGCACTCATTTGTTGGTCCAAAGAAAATATCATCCAGCTCCTTAATTGCCTGAGGTTCACGGCGGCTCACACTGAGGGTTCTCAATAAAACATTAAGCAAGAATCTCTTTCTCCATAGGTTCAAATGAATCATACTTCAATTTCACATTTTCTTCAAATATCCTGACTCACTAACTCAAATATCTAACCATTGATCTGACCACACTCAGTAACAAAGCAGGGGCGCAGGTGAAGCATGCTTCTGGCTGTCTTACACCTTGGGTGTGCTGCATTCCTGAAATGACTTAAATAGATTTCACGCTGTCTTAGAAACGCCAGACAACAAGCAACCAGCAAGTGGCCAGCAATGGAGAGGGGAGGTCCTTGAAGGTACTACAAGTCATTCTTCAGGGAGGGACCCAGTCGTAAGTGAGGAACAAGTTTTCAGTAAGTGCACTTCATGAGCGAGGAAAGAGGCTGCAAATGCCAAGCACATATGACTTCAGTGAACAGAAACCGTGTCCACCTCCATGGCGTGATCTTCCTGCCCTCGGAAAATTCTCTTTACTCACAGGGAATGATGATGATAACAACAATGACAACAGGTGACAACAGTGATCATAGCAACTACTGAACACTGACTTTGTACCAAGCAATTCGCTAAGTCACTTTTTTCTAACACCTCAGCAACTCCGCTATTATAATATCTATTTCACATGTGAGGTATTTCAATTAAATAGACTCCGGAATCTGTGCCATATATTTTGTCAGTCAGACCAAGCCTGAGGGGGCGGTGAGAATGTGCTCTAACTTACACTTTTCCTCAGAAGAAAGGTTAGCGCTGATCTAATATCCTGGGCCACTCCGCTTAATGGGCTGGTATCTCAAAAGTCTGTCTGAAGTACAATGAGAATACCTACCGTAACTATTTAATATATCATCCAAACTAGGTTTCTATTGTCTGGGACAAATGTTAAACCAACTAGGTCACCAGGTAAACAAGCATTAACTGGGACTTCCCAGAGAAAACTAAGATCTACCTACATATTAGGTTTTGACAGCAATATGGTAAATTAAGGGGCCAACTATTTGAAATATTAAGCAGTTAAAGTATTTTTACAGCGAGGTCAACTGAACTATAATTTACATACAGTAAAAATTGAATTAATTTAGGTATCCAGTTCTATGAATTTGAACAATCATAACAAGCCGTCCAAGTTTGTTTCAACTGCCATCACAGTCAAGATAAGGAATATTTCACTACCAACTTTATAGTTCATCCTATCCCTGACCCTAGTCTATCCCTGTAGTTTTGCTTTCTCCGAATGTTATATTAAAGGAATTATATAATGGTGTTTTTGAACATGGCTTCCGTCCGTTATTGTAATACATTCGAGATTCATCCATGCTGTTGTGTGGATCAGTAACCCATTCTTTTTTCTTGAGTGGTTCCCATAGTATGAATGTGCTTCCATTTGTTCACGATTCATCAATGGATAGACGTTTGGTTGTCTCCAGTTTGGGGCAAGTATGAATAAAGCTGCCTAGTAAACATTCACATGCAGGTTTTTGTGTGGACATATGTCATCACTTGTGTAAATACCTAACAGTAGGAATGCTAGATTATATGGTAAATATAAGGTTAATTTGGGGCGCCTGGGTGGCGCAGTCGTTAGGCGGCTGCCTTCAGCTCAGGGCGTGATCCCGGCGTTCTGGGATCAAGTCCCACATCAGGCTCCTCCGCTATGAGCCAGCTTCTTCCTCTCCCACTCCTCCTGCTTGTGTTCCCTCTCTTGCTGGCTCTCTCTGGATGATGTTCTATTAACTACACAATTTTTTAAAAGATTTTATTTATCTATTTGAGAGAGAGAGAACAAGAGAGAGAGAGCATGGGGTGGGGGGAAGGGGCAGAGAGAGAGGGAGAAGCAGGCTCCCCACTGAGCTGGGAGCCCGACACGGGCTCGATCTCAGAACCCTGGGATCGTGACCTGAGCGGAAGGCAGACGCTTAAGCCACCCAGGCGCCCCTAACTCCACATTCTTGACAGCATTTGGTATCTTCAACTTTGGTATCTCGGTGAGGTTTTTATTTTCATTTCCCTGATTATTAATGATGCTGAATATCTTTTCATGTGCTTATCTATCATATGTCTATCTTCATTGGTGAGATGTCATTTTAAGACTTTGACCCTTTTTTTTTTATTGAATGACTTTATTGTTAGCTCTTTTATTGTTAAGTAGTGAGAGTGTCATCTATTCTGGATAACTGAAGTATTTTTAGAGGTTAAAAAAAATGTACGAGTGTAATTTACTTCACAACAACGTGAATATACTTCCCACTACAGAACGGTACACTTATAAAAATGGTTAAGATGGTAAACTTCATGTTACGTGTTTTTTATTTGAGAAGGAGCACGCTCCATCGGGGAGGGAGCACTGCACTAACCAACAGATGAAGGCAGCTGGGGGGCGCGCTACACGTCACGCTCAAAAAGGTACACAGGAAGTTTTGCTAAGAAAGATCAACTGGAACGTGGGTTCCTCTGGGCAAGTTCCCCAACCTCATCCCTTCATGGGGTCAGGACACTCCCAACTATTTCCTTGAAGGCAGCTGTGGTCCACTAAAGATACAGTCCTCAGGGGTGTCTTCTCGTTTTTTATAAAGAAAATTTTCTTTAGATTCCTTGAAGTCTTCATTTGTTACTTTCATTCTACGTTCTCTCAAGGCCATCAGACAAGCTTCTGTACAGATCGCCTCGATGTCAGCACCGGAGAGGTCATCTTTAGCCATGATCAAGTCGTCCAGGGTCCCATCACCGGCCAGCGTCATCCTGGCTGTGTGGATCTGAAAGATGTGCTTCTTGCTCTTTTCTTCAGGCAGGGGAACTCAATCTTCCTGTCAAAACGTCCTGGTCTGGTAAGTGCCGGATCCAAGGTTTTTATTCAGTTTGTGGCCATGATAACTTTCATGTCACTCCTTGAATCAAATCCATCCAACTGGTTCAACAGTTCCAACATTGTTCATTGAATTTCTCTCTCACCACCAGAATTTGAGTCATATCTTTTTGTTCCAATGGCATCAATTTCATCAAGAAATACGATGGATGGTGCATTTTCTTCTACAACTCGGAACAATTCCCGAACGAGTTTGGGCCCGTCATCTAGGTACTTCTGAATAAGTTCAGAGCCAACCACTCTCAAGGTAGCAGCTGAGGTTTGGTTTGCTACTGCTTTGGCTAATAAGGTTTTACCTGTGCCAGGTGGACCATAGAGAATGACCCCTTTCAGAGGCTTTATGCCCATTGCTTCATAATATTCAGGGTGAGTGAGAGGAAGCTCCACAGATTCCTTAATTTCTTGGATTTGGTTGTCCCACCCCCCAATATCAGCATAGGTTTCCTGGGGTGCCTTTTTTACCTTCATCACTGTGACCAAGGGATCTGTGTCATCCATGAGCACCCCTATGACGGCCTGCACCTTGTGGCTGAGCAAGACAGAGAAGCCTTGTTCCAGCAGGTCCTTGTCTACAAAGGAAAGAATGCTGACATAGTGTTCTGAGCCCACAGAGGTAGACACGATGGCATGACTGTCATCAGTGATCTCTCCCAAGTTTCCTACTGACATTGGGGTCCCCCTCAGATTATCCACCTTAGATCTTTCCTCCTCTTGCTTTTCTTCTAAAGGCTTCATTTGCTCCAATTTCTAATGAATTCTTCCTCCACGAGAAGACAGTCTTTAGTTCTAACTTCAATAATTGTAACCAGCACGGAGTGTGAGGTGTCACCAGTGGCAGCTTTGCTGGCAGCATCTGGTCCCTTTGTTTTCTTCTTCTTTTTCCCCCACTCTAGTTGGTACAGGAGGTTCGTATTTCTTCTGGCAGTGATAGTTTGAGTGGCTGAAGCAAGATGGGTCAGAGTCAGAGTGGTGGTCATGGCCCTGGAGGTGGCAAGAAGGATGACAAGGACAAAATAAAAAGAAATACGACCCTCCTGTTATGTGTTAAGAACAATTTTTAAAAAGTATAATGGCTGAATGTCACTCTAGAAGTCCGATTGACTGCAATGTGTGCTTTTCCAGGAAACCATCCAAGAAGCCAACGGCTAATACTCCCTCCTGCACTAGAAACAAATGTCTCCAATTCTGCTAAGGCCAGAGATCCTGTCCCAAGCCCAAACAAGATGAACCTGGGAGCCCTGGAAATCTGAGGATGATGAGGTACTTGGAAAATTCCTGATGAAAGTCATCCTGGGATAGCCAAGATTATTGGTGCAAGCCATGTGTGACATCCAAGATTCTTGGTGTGAGGCGCTGTGAGTTATTCAAATCTTCTGCTTTCAAGAAGTTCGTTTCCAGCTGGAATGAAAAGACATAGAAAATCAACAATACCAAGCTGCACAAAGTTTGTGCTAAATGAATTTTGCAGACAATAGGAGGTCAATAAGTCCAAAGTGGCAAGAGGAGCCCCAATGGGCTTTACAGAGACTCTAAAAGTGGACACGTTTGGGAAGCAATGAATAGAAGAAAGTTTCCTGGGACTCAGGGAGATCTTACTAAGTGCCGGGTGCTGCACCTGAGAAAGGCATTACCCACTACACAGGGTTCTTGGGATGACTTAGTGCACCTAAAGTTCTCCAGGTCTGACACCTATTAAATGCCCTCTGAAGTTAGCTGTTATTTTCTCACTTCTTACAACCCTGTAATGTGTATCTTATTCTTTCCACCTCTTTAACTTGTTATCTTGAACTAGTTTTAGACTTACATGAAAGTCACAAAAATAGTCTAGAGAATTTTCTCGTATCCCTCACCCTGTTTCCCCTAACAAACCTTACGTAACTGAGGTATGATTATCAAAAACAGGGAATTAACACTGGTGCAATATTATTAACTGGAAAATAAGCCTTCTTCAAATGTCACCAGTTTCTCTACTAATGTCTTTTTCTGATTCAGGATCAATCCAGGATCCCACATTGCATGTCACCGTCCTGTCTCCTTGGTCTTCCCTGTATTCCATGACCTTGACACTTTTGAAGAGTACTTGTCAGTCATTGTGTAGAATGTCCGTCAGTTTGGGTTTGTCTGCTGTTTTCTCATGATTAGAATGAGCTCAGACATTTGGGGCAAGCATACAGGAGAAATGCTGCTGTATTTCTTCTTAGTACATCATAATCATTATTTTCTCAGTTTTCAAGGTGAAGATTCTGAGGCTCATAGAAGGGTACACAGCTGATGAGTGGTAAAACTCGGAGGTAAAAACGGGAATTTGGTTTTGACTTGCTTCCTCTGTACCAGGCTGGGGTGGGAGACATTTGGAAATGGATTTTGTGGAAGCCAGAATGGAAGGCTTTTTTTTGAATGCCATACACATGACCTGGCGCCCTGTTCTGCAGAGATTGGGGAATACAAAGAGATCTTTAGCAACACAGTAAGAGGTCAAAAGTAGTGTCAAAGGGCGGGGCCCGTGGCAGGTGAATCAGTGAGCCTGTGTGTAATGAGATAGCCCAAACACAGGTGAGAAAGGCCCACAGGTTTTCTCCAGGGGTGGCCCAAGAAGCAGTGACATGACAACCATCACCGGGCTTCCTAATATTATTTTATTATTTGTTTAAAAAAAAAAAAAAACTCATTTACTAGCTCACGGTTCTGAATGTCAGAAGCCTGGGCAGGTTTAGCTGGGTTCACTGCTTAGGGTCTCACAAGGCTAAAATCAAGGCCTTGGCCAGGCTGAGATCTTATCTGGACGCTCTGAGGGAGAACCCACTTCCGCACTCATTCAGATTGTTAGCAGAATGCAGTTCCTTGCGGTAGAAGGGCTGAGGTCCCTGTTTCATTGCTGGCTGTCAGCTGAGGGGTGCTAGGGTTTTTTAAAATGTAAATACTTGGGCCACACAAGAGACCTTGGTTGAATCAGAATCTCTGAGTATGGGCCCAAGTAACTACATTTTAAACATGCTCTCCAGGTCATTCTTATACACATTAAATGATTTAAATAATTACAAATACAAAAACAGAAGATCAGCAAAATCAAGGCTCAGCAGCCTTTTCTGTAAAAGGCCAGACAATGAATATTTAGGCTTTTCAGGCCATACAGTCTCTGTCACCTGCACCAGCTACAGGTGGGGCCCAGTAAAAAAGAAAAATGCAGAGTCCCTTGTTCAAAAATTATTAATGACTTCAAGAGGGCTGCAGCAGAGCACCAAATCAGCATAGACCCTGCAAACCCCGAGGCTCCGTGTAACCGCACAAGTCGGGTGCCCTCAAAGCTAGCCCCGCCTGTGCCTGTAGCAACTCCAGCCCTACAACTATTTGTCCCCACCATTGGTATGCAGAAGCAGCTGGAGACGAGTACGTGAATGGGCAGGTGGACGTTGGATTTGCCCAAGGGCTGTAGTCCGCCCACCACTGAGCTGGATCATCTTTTAGCATGAAGGCCTGATGTTCAGAAAGCTAGTGAAAAGATAATTTTAAAAAATACAAAATCAAATGAATTGCATTTTTGCTGAATAAGCACCATTTCATACAGGGGCTAATTTAGCTAGGTAACTCTGCAAGTGGATTTTATTTGTATTGATAGTGTCATTTAATGCAAGAGAATGAACAGGTTGCACTGAATGGAGAAAGAAACAGGGGAGCTTAGACACCAAAAAAACATCCTGCCATTCAGGATTTCTCTGTGGCAAGCCTTGTTCCTGGCTTATCTATCATCTGCACACCATAATTCAGTTAAAATCTCTTTCAAAGGAATCGTAGTCTGTTGAATTCTACAAGATTACCCAAAAAGTAAAGACATTTTTTGTGTTTGGGTCAGAAACCAGATTATAGCAGTACGGGCTTTTCTATCAAAGTAACCTAAGGACAATTTAGAGTTCAATTGAAATTGGAAAAGGAAATAGCAACTTACAGCTGGAAACATCTAATCAGCTTTTTCCTGATGGAACAGTCCAACTATAGCGTTACAGGTGTCCTACTGTGTCTAACTTCATATCCTGTCTCCTACCAGGTAGCATGTCAAGCCCTCAGCTCTCTCTCCACTAATAAAACTAGAACCATTTTTAAAAACCAAGATGGTATATTTCGAAGTGATCCCATTTATAAAGAGCCTATACCTTGGACACATGGGAGGTGCTCAAGACATGTTTGCCATACTCTATTGATAAAATCATACAAAACCAAGCATTAAAAGAAAAAACATTATTAATTCATCAGAAGAGGGAAAAAATGCTGGCATTTTTTCCAGTCTTGATTGTCCTAGTGCCCGTGGCCATGACTGTTTGAGGAAAACATATGCTGCACAGCTGCAAATGTAAACCTGATTACCTCTAAATTAATAACATGGAAGAGGCAGCACTTGCAGCTGTGAGAGAGAGGGAGCCAAAGAGAACCCCAGTGCAATGCAATCCCCCTAACATTTGTAATGTTTGTTTTGTCATTACCAGCTTTAAGGAATTACGATAAAAATCTCTGAAGGGGGGGAGGCACAACAAAGCCATAAAGCTCACCACTGCCGTTTTCCTGCTCTTGACCAGCCCCTTGGGATCACCGTCATCTGAGACCTGGCTGGTTTTCTTTCCTGACCCGCTGGCTCTGAGGACCTCCCAGCCCCCAACGGGGTCACAGAGGAAAGACTGCAAGCACCTTTCAGGGGTCAGGGAGCTAGCATTTCCACTCTTTACCCGTCAAGTCAAACATGGAAAGTTGGATATGAAAAATCACATCTGTGAATTTCTGCTTAAGGTTTGTTTTTCAAGAGCAAAGGGAATGTTCCATGTAATGGGGGGCTCGGGGAGTGGGGGTGGGAAAACTTTGGGCAAAGCGCATGTATACTTCCTCAGGAGACAGTGTGTCTTTCAATATGCATTAAGAGGAAGAAAAAGAAAGAAATTTGTAGGTAACTTGAAGTCTGAATGGTCTTGGGTTTGGCCTGAATGAAGGCTAACACCTAAGTTATAAAGATCCATTAGTAAACTCACCAATGAGACTTGTGTTATATTCAGGTTCAAGTAATCCTGACGTCCAGCACCCTGTGTAAGAACCTTCCAGGGATCTGAAAAACATATGGAGTCCCCAAGCTTGACCTAGAAGCTTTAACTCCATTTTTATTGGGGAAGCAAGAAGGGTTCTTATAAACTCAGAGAGGATTGAATACTGATTTGGTAGACTCTAAATGCTATGAGATTGGAAGAAAGAGAAGAGTAGTGGGCAGATTCTGACTGTAAGCAAATGATTTCACCTCTCTGAGTTCAGACTGCTCATCCATAAAATGGGTATAATAATGCTTGTGTTACAATGTGATTGTAAAAGTGTCCAGCATCTAATAGGCCCGCCAGTGTTAGTTGAGTCTGAATCTGAAGCAAATGTATGGAGAGTCTGGTCAGGAGGTTCATGGGTCCCCCAGTGGCTCTGTGAAGCAGAGCCCTAGCCCTACCTCCAATCTTGATGCATCCCGGACCACTACAGGAAGAAAAATCATTGTGCCCAAACTTTTAGGTCTGTTTGTTACCACAGTTTAAAATAATAATCCTAGGTAATCTAGTTAGAAAGCTGAGGGATAAAAGCAGAACTCTAACAAAATGACATGCCTGGGATTAAAGAAAAAAATACTAAAATAAGAACTACCACTTATCGAGCACCCTCAAATGCTTGACGTGATGATACGATCATCCCCGTCATCATAATGCTGATTATGTGCCAATAACTGCTCTAAGCACTTTATGGATATTGTGTATATTAACTAAATTTAATTCTCTGAGCTCCAGTAGGTGGGTACTACTATTATCCACATTATCGACATTACACAGATGGATAAACTGAGGCATAAAGTATTTAAATAACTTGCCCAAGATCACATCACTGTACGTAAGATCTCATTTGGCTCTTTCAACAACCAACTCTATGAGATGGGTCTTATCATCCTCGTTCTGCAGATGAGACACCGAGACTGAGAAGACCAAACTATGTGCGAGGACACACCACCAGGAAGGCGAGCAGCTGTGCTTGGCACCGAAGACCTTCCAGAACCTGTCTGTTCCCCCTCTCCCCCAGAGAGTCCGGAAATCAGCATGGAGTCTTCTTGAGAACCCAGGAGGCTGGAGGGAAGACTTTATTTACACCTTGTTGTCAGAGCTAATTATTCAGTGGGTTAATCTACATCTTCATCTTTCATTAGACTCAGTACTGCATTTCAGTAAAATAAATAGCAAGCTTGAATTTCACCAACCCGGGCAAATCCCACACATGTTACACTGTCTGAGAGGTTCTGGGGCTTCTTATTCGCTTTCTCCCGGGGGAAAGGCTGTGACTGAGACGGGAGCGCTCCTCGGCAACAGATTAATAGAGTGATGGCTTGATTAACAAATCCTTAAAAACTACTTTATAGCAAATTGCATGTCTTTTTTACTTGAAGGAAATTAGTGCCAACACCACAAAAGGATATTATATAGAGACAAGCAGAAGAAAAGTGTCCCCCAGGAGCTGCCCTCCCAAGGGTGAACTGACACCATACAAGACAAGCGGGAGGTCTGTCTTCCACTCTGGCCTCCACCCATATCCACACCCCTGTCCTATATTTAAATCAGATGGATTCGAGTCAGTCATTGTCAGGCACACTGACTACATACACAGGAACCTGAATGCATTTCAACCCGTTACTTCAACAGCATTTGTATTTTATAAGGTGTTCGTCTAAATCTAATTTGGGGGCAAAATCCATGGTTTGCTATTAACCGAATTTCATGTTCTCTCCTGACAGGTAGAAAACTGATCATCTGAAACACCTCTGCCAGACTCCTCCAGTGACAGGCACGCACACACGCACACACACACACACACACATCTATCTATCATCTATCTGTCCGTCTGTCTTTATCAGTGAGTTCATTTGGAACAGAGAATTGTGTCTTACTCAAGTTTTTAACACAGACCTTATCAAAGTTCCTGGCAAGTAGGAAATATTCAATAAATAGTTGTTGAGTAAATGAAATAATGAAATATTGAATAATCCTTATTCAATATTTATTTAATATGTATTGAATGAAGAAATGAAAGGGGGAGAGATGATGGACTAGAATCACATAACGGTGGGTTCTTGTTTCTTGAGTATTCTCAAACACACATGCACACACACATACAAACATATGTGTTCAAGTACACACAAACAGCACACGCACACACACCCCATTGCCGCCACCATCCACCCCCAGTTTCCCAAGGATTGGCTCAGAAATTGCTACAAGGGGAACGCCTGGGTTGCTCAGTTGGTTGAGCCTTTCGGCTCAGGTCGTGATTCTGGGGTCCTGGGATCGAGTCCTGCATCGGGCTCCTTGCTCAGCGGGGAGCCTGCTTCTCCCTCTGCCTGCTGCTCCCCCTGCTTGTGCTCTCTCTCTCCGACAAATAAAATCTTTTAGAAAAAGAAATAGCTACAAGGGACTGCACCTTGGGGTAAGTGGTGACAAAAGCCACTAGTCCTTGTCAATAAGTCCTTCAGAGGCAGCCAGAATAGGAATTCTCCCTCCGTTCCCTTTGCTGGTAGAAGCAGAGCAGGGCTCCTTCCTCCGTCCCCCTGGGCCTCACATCAGTCCAGCTGCTCAAGGCTCAGGCACAGATTTTGGGTTTTCACCGCACTCAAACTCCCCCCAGTTCGTACTGAAAGTCTCACTAGCCCTTACTTCTGTCATCCTAAATTACGTATTATTACCGCCTCTCTTATCCTACCCCTGGTAATGAAGGTTCTGACAAGATGCCAGGAAAAGCCACTGTTGTGCTATCCTTCTCAATAAACCTTACGATGTCCTTCATCAGTAAAAAGAGCGCGAGTAACAGGCGGTACGTTTTAAGGCTCTGCCGGGTGCTGAGGCTTTGTGGGCACCTCCTCATTTAATCCTCGCTGCAGATCTTTGAGGTAGGCATTACTACTACTATTATTATTCTCATTTTCCCTTTTTCTGGACGAGAAGCTGAGTTATAGAGGCATGAGATCGCCCAGGATCACGCAATGGGGGAGCTGGAGCTGGAATCCGTGAACTCTCACGAGGAAGTACGTGTTCTTACCGCCGACATCCCGGTTATTCTGAATGTGCCATTCGTCTGGGATACCAGAGTGAATATTGGAAAGACCCTGGTTTGAATCCTGGTGGTGCTACTATGTGTTGGTGGCAAGTTCCTTGACCTCTCTGCTTCCTCACCAGTGAAGTTCAGATAACAAGAACTAATGTACAGTTTACTGTGGGAATCGAAAGAGGTACGAGACAGGAAGCATCCTACCGCAGTCAGGCTCCAGGAACGGATCAATGACCCTTCCTTCATGTTCCCCCCCCACTGCTTGTAGCCTTCATCCAATGACTATAGGTCAGAGAAAAATGTATTAAACCTTCGATGCGTATCCCAGGAAAAGTAGATCACCTCGACCTGCTAGACAGATCGAATGACTTAAAAACAAAACCAAACCTTTCTATCGCAGGGGAGGCACAGGGCAAACAGTCCTTAGCAGACACCTGCGGGAAAGTGGGGGTGGAGCCGTGAGTTTGCTCTGCACAGAACAGCCCTCCACACCCCACTGGGAGGTTTTTATTTAACTGGGCGCCTTTGCACTTCTCAGTTAGAGGGGGGCACTCAGCGTGAGAGTCACCAAAGCTATTGACTCCTGCCCAACGAAATGTGTTGGCACATGACGTATCACAAGCTAATGATTTTAGACTCTTTACAGACATGGTCCAGGACAGCAAATGTTTCCTGTCCGCTTATGAAAGAGCCCAGAAAATTTGGAGAAGTGGCAGGTGGCATAAAAATGTTGTATCTGTACAGACGCAGAGTCGAGGAAGATAATGTCAGATAGTAAAATAATTAAAACAGTTGATACCTAACAGTTAGGTTTCAATTAACTGACTGTTTAACTAAAAGTAGAGGGTTTGGGGGGGGTGTTGTTGTTGTTTATCCTTTTACCTCTAGGTCTTTAATCTAGCCTATAGAGCCAAATGCCCCAATTCTTAACATCATGTAGAAGTTTAGGAACAGTCCGGATCAACGCTTGCTGAAATATGATATCGTTTCTTGGTACAAATAGAGATCACTTGTGAAATATGAGTGAATTTCAAGTAAACAGATGCGAACAGAAATGTCATTCTATTCAAACCTCCCTTTTCTGGCTGAGATTCTTATTTAACTAAACCGACATATAGCAGCACTCCACTGTATTAAGAATCATGGTTTGAAAAAAAAAAATTTATAATACAAGGGTGATCACAAAATGGGTGTATTTACAATCTTTAATCCAATCCCCAGCCTATGATAAGCACTCACTGACCAGTCACTACTTTATAATACTTGTGGAAGTACTAGAAGGGTAATAACAATAGCAATATTTATCTCCTGTATGCCAAGCACTAAAATATATTTATTTATAATTTCAAAATGAAATTATCCTACCCATGGATCAGGCATTATCAGTCCCATTGTTCAGATGAGAAAACAGGTCCGGTAAGCTATCAAGTCTACTGAGCGACGGAGCTGAGTTTTGGCTCTTGGCTTATCTAATTCTGAAGCTCACGTAGGCCTTGCTCTGGGAGGCCAGGCCGTGCTCAGCAGGATTAACTGGGAGATCAGCAAGGTCATGCGTGTCAAAACCATAATCACCAGAAACCCATCCTGTGTGGACATCAGATGAGATCCAGTAACCCGCCATCTTGGCCTCCTCTTCCCCTCTTCTCCTGTCTCAGCCATCATTCTTCTTCCCAATGCCAGGAAAATCTGGCTGAAAGATGGAGCCCACTGGGGAGGCTGTGTTTGAGGGGCTGGACATGGTGTGGGTAATAGACATGCGTGTTTGCTTGGTGAAAGTCAGAATGCCCCGGCATATGGGGTGCTATGAGTTGGCAAAAGCCAGGAGGGCATTTTTTTCTGTTTGCCGAGTCGCTGAGGTTCACATACACAAATCGCTCTTCTTTGAAGCTCTTCTGCTGTGTTTACAGTTATGCCCTAGTCATTAGCCAACAGGGACTTGGGGAGTAGAGTGTTCTGGGAATACTTCCTGTCAGGTTTTTCCCAGCCTCTCTTTGGAATGCCTCTGCAATCCACTTTGTATCTCTGGGGGTGGTCCAATGTGCCCAAAGGGATTCTGCCTTGTATTAGTCAAAAGGATTCCCAGCACTCAACCTCAAAAATAGCTCAGGGCCTAATAAGACCTCATTGAAATAGTCTCTGTTTTTGCTTAAAAACACAAGTCTGGCCTGGTCTCTACAAGTCTGTCCATGAAGAACGATTTTGCTACTTTTGAAATTATATGTCACTGTGGGGTACTAATTTATATGCTTATTTTGGAAACTGTGAAATGGGACAGGCTACCAGGGTCTCTCTATCTGTGTGAGGAAGCCCTAAGCCTCCCAGAAAAAAACAGCAAAGGGACTTTGGTCTTGACGGTAGACACCTGGTAGACTGGGATTAACACTCCTGAGCAAATGCTGCCTTGATTTCCTGGAAAAGCAGTGGGGAGGTAAGAGAGATGAACTGATGATTGGGGACCACCCAGGAGGAAGGCAGCTAAGGGCAGGTCCTGTGTGGGGACCTCCGCTGCTGGACACTCTTCAATATCACACACAAGGGGGTCACAAATGACATCTGGCACAGACCAGGGAGGCCTCTCAAAGTTCCTCAGTGGATGACAGTGTAAATTGAAAGAGCCAGACTCAACTCCAAGACCTTAAAAGGTCCTGTGGTCACTGCAGGGACAAACCCAAGACAGCCATGAAAGAGGACATGGCAGCAGTCACGCTGATAATAGCTTTGACTGAATGGTCAACACCAAGTATCCAGCAGCCTGTCTATACATTCTAGGGAAAAAGGGGAGGAGGCAAAGGTGAACAGGTGGGGGTCCAACCAAGTACCACTGTCAGCATTGCCCATGCATTTATCTCCATGATCAGGGGTCTGGGGACATTAGGAATCCTTAACAAGACTATAATACTAATGGAGACTGGCTCAGCTCTTTTCCCCTTTGTGCCATGCATGCTTACTCCCACCTGTGGGTTCCCACAAGGCCTCACTCTTTCCTCTGCCATCTGTAATTCTGATCCTCCACCGAGCCCCATTTCCATCTCCAGCTTCTCTCCTTCATTGGTGATGTGCTATCATACACTTTGACTGCATGTGCTCACCACCAGGGAAACTGGAGCTTCTCCTTTCCTGGGATCCTAACCCTCTCAGGGCCCGTGCACTCCATGAGAGAAGCCTCCTTCTAGAAAGTACTGTGAGCACCCTCATGTTAAGTGGTCAGACGCGCACTGAGAGCAGATCGTGTGGAAAGGAGTGGGCGGGGGGAGGCACAGACTGTGGGCAGGAGTCAAAAGGGAAGGTCCCCATCCACAGAGTAGGCAGACTGCCCAGATGTCAAGTGCAGGGGCACTGGAGGGATGCGGTTGCAGACCAAGGTGGGGGTAGAGTGGGGAGTACAGAAATGCAACTCTTGGAAAGAAGTTCACTACTGGGCAACATCATCACCTGCTGTAGAAGGAATCGGATGGAATCAGGTAAAAATGTGAGAGCCTCATTACGCTTCCAGGCTATTCACCCTTAATTTTCTCTTTGTAAGGGCTAGAATTTGCATCTGCACTCAAAATCTCTTCCCTTTCTGCTTCCTAGGAAAGTTGTTTGCTGTTTACATGTCTGCCCTCTCTGTAACTTCCACATTCCTTAGAAAACTAGTCATCCTAGGAAAATGTCTTCCACACACTCACACTTGCTCCCAGTGGGAGAGAGAGGGCCCCTTATAACAAGGAGGTGCCTCTCACACCGGATAGCAAGCCTGGATTCCACAGCTTTTCCTGAGCCCTTGTTCTGCAGACTGAGGGAGGCATCTCTGCTCTGGGGCTCTGCAGAGGCTCTAAAGGCAACTGAGACACAAAGCTGGGAGGAGAAGGTCAGGGGCAGCTCCTCCCTCTGTGCTCCCACACTGAGCCTCAGCCCCACCTGCTCGGGGGGGTAGCTCCGCCTTCACTTCCTGGGGCCCTGCGGATTCAGCCTGGGTCCCCCAGAAATGATGAAGGAGCTGGAAGAAACCGACGTAAGGGGTCTCATGTTGTATTGTCCTGGCCGGAACACCCATGGCCGTGGGATGCAGTCAGATGAGAGCGCCAGGGAAGGAGGGGCTGCAGGCCAACCTTAGGACAGCATCGTTTCTGTGATACCACAAACCCCTCAAAATGCTTATGTTTCTTAGAAAGGGGAGAAGCAAGAGGGTCAGAAGGGGCCAAATTTGATAAATTACTAAAAAATGGTGAGAACAGGAAGAAGGAAGTATGGTGAGTGGGCCAGGTCTTGAGTCCCCATCCCCCTGTCTCTTTTCCACTTGTGTTTTGTGCAGGTGTCCTCACCCCACTGGCTGGACAGTCCTCCACCAACCTTCCCCTTCACTGTGATTTATGTGTCTTCCTCGGATAAGGCCAAGGGTTCGGTCTTGGAAGGTGGTGGGGGGGGGTGGCGGGGGTGGTCTCTGCAATGACAAGATGTTCCCATTAATTCCCCAGGAAGTCATCCTGTCATTGCAGTTGGGAGACAAGGCTTCCATTCCATTCCTTATAAAGGCATGTGTGTATTTATTTTTTTAAATAAATGCTAAATGATGCTAGTCTTTATGTTTTTTCCCCTTGATCCACAACCCCATCCTCCAGAAATAAAATGATAACTTCAAAGCTCGCAGACTGCTTGGCAGGGTGGTCTGGGAAGAGAATCTGCAGGCTGTGTGATGGCCTCTGGCACCACACTCTTCTCTGGAAAGTCAAACTGGCCTTGCAGCTGCCCTCTGCCAAGGCCCCCTCTCCCCAGGAAAAGGTGAGCTCAGCTGTGTTTGGGGTCCCCCATTCCTGCTAAGTCTGAAGGGCTGGAAGTCTGCCTCCCATTGTGGAAGGAACAGGGCCTCTGGAGTCTCCCAGATCTGTGTCATTTCTTCTGATCCTGGGAACTTATTTAACTTCTGTAAGCTTCTATTTTCTTATCAGAAAAAGGGAGAGATAACAGTACCTACCTAGTAGCACTGTTAAGATAAAGGATGCGTCATAAAGCAAGTGCTGGAACAAAATAGTAACTACTCTTATTACATCTTTAGTATTTCCTCAATCATTATTGTCTCTGGTTACATTATTAAAGGTAAACACTGCTCACTGGAGTGTTCAGGTAATAGAGGGTTCAGTTCAAATAAATTTTCCACCTAAACCAAGTCTTTCAGAAGTACCCATTTTTTTTTCAGGCCGGCATGTAGAAAATAATTCTAGATCATGTTAACACTGATTCCAGTTCTAGGGAATAACCAGGCACTTGGGTCACATAGCGGCTGCCATCATTCTGGTCAGCAGTTCTCACTGTACGGTTGGGTTTTCACTGGATAGGAGCTGAAGGAGGTTGAGTTGAAGGCATATGGGACTGTCGAAACAACAAAAACAAAACCCTACAAGTAAGCGTGTCTTGTTGTAGATCCTTCTTTTTCCTAAAGGAAGGATGAGGGGAAAGCACAGAATCCAGACAGATGGTCTTGTGAGCTGATGGAGATTTTCACTGTCTGTGGCTCCCATGGATGGAAATAAAGAGGTCATGAGACGGGGAAGCTCTTTAGCACACACTGGAGACAAGCTCTTCGGAGATGTTTTGCCTGAACAGACACAGGCTTCCCAGCAGGGAAAGAGGTCTTTGGTGTTGTATCTAAACTTAACTAGGTGAACAGAAGAGACCATATATTGACCTATGGGTATAAGCTAGAAATGCCTTCCTTTCCTGCTTTCCCAATGCAGACAGAGATGACATAAAATATCTATCAACCTCTCTCTTTCTCTTAATTGGATATAAAATAGATAGAATGCATTAAGTATTAAAAAAAGAAGTGCTACATCGGGTTAATAACATACTGATTGCATTGACTGATCATGTACTAATACACAAAGCACCTTCACAAATATTATTTATTTTAATCTTCACAATAGCTCTATGGAGCAGGTTTCATTATTCTCATTTTACAGGTGAGGAAACTGAAGTTCCAGAATGTGAGGTGACTCATGCAAAGTCACACAGCTTAGGAGAGGCAGAGCTAGGAGTAGAACCCAGGTCCTCCAAATTAAAAGTTTGTACTCTTTTCAAAAAAAAAAAAAAAAAAAAGGCAGTTGAGTCTAGAAATAACTAAAAATTGTAAAATATTATCATTGAAAGGGAACAATCGAAGACATAACTTTAGGTGAAGTCATTTGCTTAAGATCACACAGCTCATTAGCAGCAAAGCCAAGTCTAGACTCCAGGATTCTTTGCACTACTCTGCTGACCCTTGAAGGAACTCCCTAAAGAATAAGAAGCTTTCCGCATATAATAAACACTTAGCGTGCTCCTCTTGTTGAGCATGAATGAAAATCATTCATTTCTTCTTCTGTTTCCCTGATTAGGATCTTGCCGTGGAACCTACACATGTGGGCAGACATGAGGTCTCTACGAGGGCTGGCTGCCATAAAACCCCCAAGCACCACCCATGGAGACCCAGCTTCAGCCCCCGGATTCCTCTGAGAACCTTCCATCTGTCTTGTAGCTCTCCTATGTCTGACACAAAGGCATGAAAGTAACCTCATCTTTTGTCTTAAAAATCAGTTGTGTTCTAAATTGTTCAAATGTAAAAAAAAAACCAATTGAGGGGTGCCTGGGTGGCTCAGTCAGTTAAGCATCTGCCTTCGACTCAGGTCATGATCCCAGGGTCCTGTGCTCGAGTCCTGCATGGGGCTCCTTACTCAGCGGGGAGCCTGCATCTCCCTCTGCCTGCTGCTCCCCCTGCTTGTGCTCTCTCCCTCTCTCTCTCTGACAAATGAATAAATAAAAATCTTTAAAAAAACAAAAAAAGAACCAATTGAGCATCATTACAACACTACCATATTTGAAAGGAACATGTAAGACCTTGGTAAGAATTGTGACAATACTAAAAGACTGTAGGTTAGTGTTTCTAAGCATCCCCTGATATCTGTGAGAAGTCTGCCTTGTATTTTCACCCCAATACATGGCCATGGCTCGCATAGGGGTTAAATACAAAGGCCACAGAGTTAGATGCCTGAATGACAATCCTGGTCCCACTGTTTGCTGGCAAAGGTCTTCAACTCCTAACCCTCCATTTCTCAACTGCTAACTGGAGGGTGACTAGAACCCTAACTGAGCCTGCTAGCTCTCTTCCCCCAAATCGTTCTTGCCCCTCTTTTTGCTGACAGAACCCTGATGTTAGTGGGGATGGCAATGTGCCTTGCCGGCCTTCCTTGCAACTTCGGATGGAAAATAAGATGTAAGCGAGAGTCATCCTATGGGAATTCAAAAATTTCTCTAAAAAAGAAATATTCATCTGGAAAGTGTTCCTTTTGATCTGCTCCCAATTTCTCTTTCTTCTTGTCCAGGACTCAGATAAATGTCTAGAACCTCAGCAACCACCATGGATCATGAGGATATACGCCCTGTACCAACTGGGCAGTGGAAGAGAAAAATAAAAGGACCCGATTCCATGATGACCAGGAAGTCACTGCACCCACCCTAAACGGCCCACCTCCGGACTTCTTTACATAAAGGAGAAGAAAATCTCTATGTTAATATGCTTATTTGGAGCTACTTGTTAAATACCATCAAATCTAATGCTGATTGAAGTACCTACATCAAAGATCTCTATACTAAGCAAGTAAGATAATTCCTATAAAACATGTAGTGTAGGGCCTGGCACTTACTAATTACCCAATAAATGTTCGTTGCTCTGCTGCTATTACTAATACTCTATTAACTACAATTAGTGCTAGATCACCAAGGGTATTGTGTCTTATCTTCCCTGGGCTTCAGCTGTAAATTTCTTGAGAGCAAACTTTCTAGTTTATTTCTATTTGTATCCCCTGTAGGCCCTGCCACCACTCCCTGTACATAAATTTTCTTAAAGACATCTTCTACTTATAGAAAAAATAAGTCTAAGTTTATTTTTTAGCTAAATCGGCTAGAGTAGAATCAGGCTTATCCACCATTGTTAACAAAACCTGGAGAAACCGTTCCAATTTTGATACAGGTGTCTGCATTCCCTAATTCTTGTTTTAAAGTAGGTGTCTTATGTATGTGTGAATTAGCAACCAGTTTTGCTAAGGTGTGCTATTAACAAAACATTATTAAAAAAAAAAAAGTGCAAAAAATCATGGCAAGTCTGCCCGCCAGACCCCACAAAGATCTGCCCGCGTCCAGCAGTCTCATCGTTACTATTATAGCTAGTCCTTACTGAGCGCTCACTGTGATCTTGGCACAGGGGAAGCACTCTCTGAACCTTGTCTGAATCAACAGCTGGTATCGATGCTGTGGGACAGACAGGATTGCCTTCACCCCTTCCTGTAGTCAAGTCTCATGTCAGCTTTTCAAACTCAAGCCTAATTACAGAAACTGTTTCTTAAAAGATCTGAGCCTATATAATACGCACGGAAGTTCCCCTTTATTCTGCATTTACTTCCCTTTTGTTCTCATTTAGAGGAGAAACAGTTTTCAAAAGAGAAGAAATCTTTTTTTTTTTTTAAGATTTTATTTATTTATTTGACAGAGATAGAGACAGCCAGCGAGAGAGGGAACACAAGCAGGGGGAGTGGGAGAGGAAGAAGCAGGCTCATAGCGGAGGAGCCTGATGTGGGGCTCGATCCTGTAACGCCGGGATCACGCCCTGAGCCGAAGGCAGACGCCCAACCGCTGTGCCACCCAGGCGCCCCAAAGAGAAGAAATCTTAATTCGTCATTTCCCTTTTTCTCCAAAATAATCTCTATTTTTTAAAAAAATGATGTTCAGAGCACCTGGGTGGCTCAGTCGGTTAAGCGTCTGCCTTCAGCTCAGGTCATGATCCCGGGGTCCTGGAATCGAGTTCTGTATGGGGCTCCTTGCTCAGCAGGGAGTCTGCTTCTCCCTCTGCCTCCTCCCACCCACTTGTGCTTCCTCTCTCTCTCTCTCTGTCTCTCAAAAATAAATTAATTAATTAATTAATTTTTTAAAAAGTTTTTTTAAATGTTCATAATCCCTTGTTAGAAACAAATCAAACCCTTAAAGGTCTGTAGGAACTTTACATCCTGAGAAAAAGGGAAATATTCATTGGTACTTGAGGAAAGTATGAATTGAGGAAGTCTTTCGAAAAATACGTTCCTTTGCCCTCCATTCTCTTGCAAGACCTCTTCACTCCCTGCGCCTGTCTGTGTCACCCTTACAACTCACACACCCCCCATTTCACACCCGATTCTTTCCATACTTCTAATTCGCATACATTCTTTGTCTCTTGTCCCTGTTCTGCATGTTAATTGCTGTGCAATAATTCGAAGTAAGAATATTGATTTTCTATGTTAAGTTAAACGTGCACAAATAAGAGGATCCCCTGATTATGACACCGATACCGTCCTGAATTTGTTTAGGGGCACCGAGGGCCTAATCCTACAAAAACTGCTCTGTGGACCTATGTTACACAGTCACTCAGTTCAACTGGATCTTGTTTTTTAAAGCCGCATGGAAATCAAAGTGTTTTCCCAGGCTCTTGAAGTGCCCGGGTCAAGAATGCTGACAATCTGCCGTCAGAGAGAGGCTGTCAGCATCCTTCCTATCAAGCCCTTCCAGTCATCACTTGCAGAAGGACAAGCAGGCAGCCCGCTGCCTTGTGACAAGCGCTGTGACTCCGGGAGGGAGCCAAGTGCTATGAATGAAGCCCTGTAAAAGGTCATTTTATGTAAGAGGGAATAATGGCGTCACCCGCGGTGCATAATAATTTTTGAATCAAAAACCTGTTCACCGGATGCTGGAGTATACACACTCGTTAAACATCGTTAAATATCACTCTTCTTTCTCCCCTCCCCTCTCATTAAAAGGTAGGCGTTCTGAAATCTCCAAGTTGTCTAGTTTGGGCATTTAATGTCCTAGGTAGGTCAAAAACTGTTATTTATGATTGAATTTGTAGCCATGTGGATTATGTTCCCCTAATTTCCTAAAAGGGCAGCAACAAGTTTTACCATCCCACCTATTAGGATTTCATGGATGCCCATGGGTCCATCACCTTCCACAAACTCTTTTCAGGGAGTATTTCTCCTGACACCTACACAGAGAGGCTAGAAAAGCCAGTCAGCTACCTCTTCAAGTAACTGTATAAACATTTAAATCACTTCAACATTCTCAGCTTCAAAGATAATCCCAAGACCTCAATGGTGACTAGTAACACTAGAAACATTCCCTGAATATTTTAGAAGTCATATGATAAATTCCCAACAGCTTTTTAACCCAATTCCTAAATAAATGATTTTCAATAAATTAAATATATATATACATATATATATCCCAACCACCCATACTTTAAAATATGTCCTTTGCAAAATACATATCTGCGTTCTTTTGTGAATTTTCCTCTTGCTTAAGGTTTCTGTTAACCCACACACGAATTATATTTGAAAGTTCTAAGTTACAACTCACTTTTTAAACTTGTGGAATTGAATTAAAGTAAATGGTTTATTTTCAAAGTCTATAAACTCCTTAAGATGGTTTATATAATTTAAATAAAAATGTATACTTTTGGGGGGAAAGTTGTAATGTCTGAATTCTTCAAGTAATTATCTGCAAGAACAGCAACACCTTGAATTTATGTAAATTATCTTCCATACCTCACAAAGTAGTGGTTCAGTGGGAAAAACATTAATTAAGAATCATGAAAGCTAGGGGCGCCTGGGTGGCACAGCGGTTGGGCGTCTGCCTTCGGCTCAGGGCGTGATCCTGGCGTTATGGGATCAAGCCCCACATCAGGCTCCTCCGCTATGAGCCTGCTTCTTCCTCTCCCACTCCCTCTGCTTGTGTTCCCTCTCTCACTGGCTGTCTCTAGCTCTGTCAAATAAATAAATAAAAATCTTAAAAAAAAAAAAAAGAATCATGAAAGCTGGATTCAGGTTCTAATCTGGTAATCGACTTTAACTCGCTGTGTGACCATGGCAGGTCTTTGCCCCCCCCATTCCCCTCTACTCCCCTACTTCCCCACCCCCGCCCAGCTTCATTTTCTTCCTCCATGAAAAGGGGAAGGATGAAGGAGACTTTGTCTAAACTCCTAAAATTCCATTTTCAACTCTGGTCTCAAACTCACCATTTATGCAAGAAGAAGAGAGGTATTATTGCCTATCATTTTATAGAAGGCAACTACAAAGAAGGGTCCACTAGCTGTTGAGACGATCACGCAGCTCAGGTCTCCCAGTAGCTACCTGGCACTTTTTATAGGCATCGGGGACTTAATTAGAACTTCTGGCAATAATTACAATTATTGAATAGTGAGCCTGTGCATTGTGGAAGGATCAGATTCACTTTCACACCTGCAAACACAACTCATATTCTGACATCTACCTTAAGAGTCTCCTTTGTTGTCAGGGACTAAGGATAAAGTTACTGAATTATTCTCCCACTGAGATGTAGCCATTCCCTCCAGTGGTGGTGCTGAAACATGACAACAGGAAATTGCAGAGGGCCCTGGCACCACCACAGACCGAGGCTTTGTAATAGGAGTCTGGGCAGGGTGGGGCTAACCCTCCAAGCAGGACGCTCAGGGCTCCGAGGAAGCCAGCTCTGCCCAATGCCTTCTCAAACCCTTCGGAGGTCACGTTCTGCAACAAAAAACTGACCGACCCGTCTTCATTAGCCATGAAAGTTACTAGCAAGAGAAGTGAACACACACACGAATACGTATTGGGTGTTACTTAGAAGGATCATTCAAGTGCATGTTTACAAACTGCAGCCAAGTTTTGTAGAAATGGTTATTACTTCGACAGCGAAAAACCAGAAAGCGAATATGCCTAAAATTATTACAAGTTTGGCTTCTTTGACCATGATTAGTCACAAAGCCGCCCTGCGCTTTTGAGGTGATGAGTCAGCCCTGACGGGGTTAGCTGCAGTACTTGGTAGAATTTGCTCCAGCAGAGCTCAGAATAATTGCAAAATAACTGACCTGTGTGAACGATCGGCGTCGGGAGAGAGCCGGCAGAGGACAATGACATAATTAAACCGTGGAGACTCTTCAAGAGTCATTTCCTGTTTCTTTCTGTCCAACAGTCAATACTCATTCATCAGGATGTCTGGTCTTACAGGACGGCGGTGCGTGTTTGCTCACTCCATTAGAAGCGACTCTGGCAGGGTTTGAGAGAATGCAACATAACCGCATGGACTCTTTTTTCCCGTCTGCATTTCCGGAGTCTACCTAAACCGCAAATGCTCCAGGAGAATGCCCTGGCAGGGAACAAGCCACGCTCACATCGACCCCACCTCAGAGCAGTTCATGGTGACCATCAGGTAACAAAGTGGACGTCTCTATCCTCAGGTGCTAACAATCTCTTCAAATTACAGTCAGATGCCAAACAACCCTCAGACCACGGAGACCTGCCCGCATCCGCAATGCACCCACATCGTCTAAATCTCCAAAGTCCTCTGGCCCCCACCTGTGCCATCTTTGATAACCAGATTCACTCCGTAGGCGATCAAGGCCTGGGCTCTAGAACACTCACACCGTGATACTTACTTGCCTTTCTGTGTGCTGAGAGTTTCCAACAAGGTCTTTGAAAAAGAAGCAAAGCAAGTAAGAAGAACACCTTGTTCAATAGATTCATATGGCCAGTGAGCTCATTACTTGGGTGTTCCTCTGTCGGTAATTCCGAACAGTTGTAATGTTATACTCACATGATTCTTTCCTCTTTAATATAAATATAAATTTGGCTTAAATTCTATTTTAAAAAAAGACCAGAATTACTTGATGCTATTTTTTTAGTTGCAAAAACCTACTATTTCTTAAATCTGGCTTTTTTGGATTGGAATATACATATGTGTCTTATATACACATATGATATCTACAGGTATAATAGATATATAGATATAATATCTAATCCCTCTTAAAATAGTATCCAGATAGTAACAATGTTTTCACTTGCATGGTGTTTTGCCGTAAGTAGTTAAGTGGTAGCTCTGGGACTTGAACTCATGGAGATTTCACCACTGCTTCATGGGGTGTCCATACTATCTCCTCGAGAGCCGGGCTAGTATTCCCACTTACAAATGAGGAGACTAAGGCTCAGAGAGATTAAACGAACTGCCTAATGTCACAAAACTAAGCAGAGTCAGAACTAGAATCCAAGTCCCAGCTCTTTTCAATAGGAGGCATACGTGAAGATATTTACTGAAGCAGTATTGACAATAGCATAAAAACAGAAACTCACTGGATAATAATAGGAGAATCAATGAAAGAATATCCCAAAACAATGGGATATGATGTTGCCATAAGACTTTAAATAGTAATAGTTAGGATGATAGCTATCATATATTGAATGCATGCTTTGTGACGGGAACAGCGCCAGGCCTTTATGGAACTACCTAGTTTTGGGTTCACAATTCCATGAGACAGGTGCTAGCATTGTCTGCACTTTATACATGAAAACTGAAGTTAAAATACATCACTTGCCCAAGGAAACTCAGCTAACAAGAACAAGATTATCTGGCTCTAAAGCATGGTTTCTCAACTTTGGCACTATTGCCATTTGGACTAAATAATGTGAAGGTCTGTCTGTCCTGAGCATAGTAGGATATTGATCCCTGACCTCTCCCACCCCTGTGAAAACCGGAAGTGTCTCCAAACATTGTCAAATATCTCCTGGGGAACAAAACTGCTCCAGGTTGAGAGCTTCTACTCTAAAGCATAGGCTTAACCGTTATACTATATGCTGTGTCCAATACCGCCAGCCTTCCTACAGAGCATGGTGGTAGAAACAAATATTTATAAATATTAGATGTGTGTACATACAGAGGTATAAGTATGTATATTCATACATTCTCTCTAGATAGGTATTCATACACAGACGTAGTCATAGACAGGATTCCTTGAGAAAGAGGTCTGAGACTCTGATTTGGTTGCAGGAGGTTTGCGTGGGAAGGGGGGAGGAGGGTCAGGGTTCCTGGGAACCTTTCCTGTGAGGGAACAAGGGAAATAAGATTGGTCAGAGAGGGAGCTGAACTGCAGTGCAAATTTGCTGTTGAGACAGTTCTCTGGGGAGCTCTGGGAGCTGGGATGTCCCTTACACCTGTCGTGATTGACACAAGAGGGCCTGGTCTTTATCCACTCTCCACAGACCAGTTACTGGCCGTGGGCTATCCCCAAGGAGGGGTGCATCCTAGAGCAAGGTGGCTCTCCCTGAGACAAGGCTAAGGACAATTTCAGGGAAAGGACTCTCTGAGAGGACAAGAGCCACCAACACTCCCATACATGGGGATCCAAATCTCCTCCCTGTCCTGAAGTGGCAATCTGGGTGATTGCCTCTACGGATACATAGAAGAGTCTTTTTATTGTTTAACGGTAACTCGCTTAAAATACATAAGCATGTGGACCAAGATTGGAAAGTAATAAGCAAATGAAAATAGGAGCACTATGAATGATGATTGTTTCTCTTTTTCAAAGTTCAATACAAGGATATTGCCATCAAACTGGTCTTACCCTTTAAAAGAAGTGCTGAGATCTCGGAAAATACAATTCATAGCTTTAAAATGCCATCTATTATACATTCATACTGCTGTAATGATTCTTTTTTTTTTTTTTTTAAGATTTTATTTATTTGACAGAGAGAGCCAGCGAGAGAGGGAACACAAGCAGGGGGAGTGGGAGAGGAAGAAGCAGGCTCCCAGCAGAGGAGCCTGATGTGGGGCTCGATCCCATAACGCCGGGATCACGCCCTGAGCCGAAGGCAGATGCTTAATGACTGCGCCACCCAGGTGCCTCTGTAATGATTCTTGAGCCAGTTTATCTGCTGTATGCAGGTAGCTTCTAAGCACTTCGATGTGTGCTCACTTACTAAATCTTCTCAATAACCCTAAGGTAGAAATGTTTATTAACCATTTAACAGAGAAGGAAATTGAGTTTCCAAAAGGTTAAGACATGCAAGATGTACATATCTGGTAAGTGACAGAACGCAGACTTGAACCCATGTACTAGGACTCTGAGGCCCTTCCAACCCGGCTTTACCACCTGTTCACACGGTACCCCCCCTTGCAGCGGCAGTAACTTGTCTTCTCATTTTTCATTTCTTCTTTAAAAAACAAAGAGACGACAGAGTAAGAGAGCTATCACTGTAAGACTCTGCTAAAGGATAAAAAAAAATTGCCTTCAAATTCCCCATTTGAAAGTCTTTTGAGATGGAATGTCTTTTAGATGCCAGTGGAGATTGTAAGAGTAAAGTTATAGTATTTTCCTTTGACGAATCAAGTCTCTCTTCTGCTCTCAACACAAAACAGGAAGCTTTATAGATAACCTGTTTGAAGAATGATTCTCTCAGAGTCAAGGCTTCAGGGTCTCAAGAGACCGAGGACTCAAATCTGTCAGGAACTCAGAGGGAACTGCCTTCAAGCTAATCACTAGGGACCATTTCTCATTCTCTGGGGTGTTATGGAAAATTCAACTCAAATTCATTAGCATTCTGAAAGCTGATTATTTCACCGAAAGATCTTGGTGAATTTCTACATTCTTATTAAAAATTCCCAGGTAGGGGGGTGCCTGGGTGGCTCAGCCATTAAGCATCTGCCTCGGCTCAGGTCATGATCCCAGGGCCCGGGATCAAGCCCCACATCCAGCTACCTGCTCAGCAGAAAGGCTGCTTCTCCCTCTGGCACTCCCCTTGCTTGTGTTCCCTCTCTCACTGTCTCTCTCTGTCAAATAAGTAAATAAAATCTTTAAAAAAAAATAAAAAATTCCCAGGTAGGGGCGCCTGGATGGCTCAGTCGGTTAAGCACCCGACTCTTGATTTCGGCTCAGGTTGTGATCTTAGGGCTGTGAGATCGAGCCCCACATGGGGTTCCATGTTCAGCTCGGTTTCTGCTTGAGATTCTGTCTCTCCCTCTGCCCCACCCCCGCAAGGCCTCCCCCCAAATAAATAAATAAATAAGCCTTTAAAAAAAATTCCCAACCTCAAAAATGGTCCTTTTCTTCCCAGAATGGCCATGGCCTTTATGACAGCCAAGCCCTTAGAACCTGTCTCCCACTGGAATGCATATGGTACATGCCATGTGAACAAGGCCTCCAAAAGGGGCACAGGTTGGTCATCACAATGGATACTTTATTTGAAATGGAATGCATTTTGAAAATATGAAAAATAAATCACATCTCTCCAAAATCATTTGAGACATATTTACACAAATTACGACCACACTATTAAGTTCACAAATGTGACATTTTCTAAAGCATTTGGTACCTGGTGATGCTTGGTTTTTAGAAGCCGAGATTTGCTTATTCTAAAACTTTAAGCAGAAGACTGATGGTGGAATGTAGCGGACAATAGTTTTATATTTCTTCTCAAAATAAATACAGTGATCCAGAAGGACCACCTATTATCAACCTTCCCCAAGGCCTAACCGATCACCGACAGGTCACTTTAGAGCAGGTTTTGGTAGGTCTCACCAGCTTTTATGCTTTTATGCAGATGCTTCCAGAGTCCTTCTGCTGCCTTCACTGGACAGTCGTGCCCTCCCAGGAAAACCCTGTTGGATTCTATCCTCCATTTGGCAAATGTCCTGCCAACAAAGTCATAGACCCTTTTGCCATCCAGTCTTCCGTAAATCCAGATTGGCAGTTCAACACTGCAGATCAAAAAGTCACCCTTCGAACTGTGTCAAGCATTGAGAAAACAGATCTTTACAACCCCTTCGAAAGAATTCCACAATTAATACATCTTAGATTGCTTTAGGTCAACATGTGTATTTCTCTTGAAAGAATGGCTGATATACTCAATATCGAGCTCTATAATTCCCAAGTTTAAATTTCAGGCTGCGGCTGAGGGCAGTTTATTGGTAAAGCAAAAGCAAATTAGCTTGACATTTACAAAAGAGAAGAAGGAATGCTCCAGGGCCCATTTTCACCTACAAAGCTCTGAGCTCCATGGGATTGTTCCAGTCTCACTCAAGTCTCAAATCCTCTTCTCAGCCTGCCACTGCACAGGACACTGCAAACACTGGAGCCCAGCGAAAACCAGCTGGGACAGCGAAATCGGTCCCTTTCCCTGTGGACAGAAAACAAGCAATGTGCTTGAACTCACACACTGGCAACAAACTCATGTAGTGTCAGATTTAAAGTGTGGGGCCTTTAAGAGAAAGCGTTGGTGTATGAGAGCAGGAAAGAGTTAAAGCAGGCCTTTCAGCTTAAGCCAGACTTCCTCATGGTGTTTACAGGGGAAGGGAGCTCCCTGAAGCAATGAGTTGCTTTTCGTTTTTGTTTTTAACCTCCATCGGAAAAAACACGTGAAGTGAAATTATAAAGTCGGGTTGATTTCTACATGATGAGAGAATCCCAGCTTCCTCTATGACGGAAATGCTCACTTTGAAAGGGCCCTTTATAGCCATTTACTCTCTGACCTCAGCACTCCCTGTAGGGCACACGCAGATCTATGTGCATTTCTGCAAAGAAAGTCTGTCTAAGGAGCTTCATCTTGAGGCTTAGCTTGCCCAGTGGTACTTGTTCTCAGGAACAACATGAAAGCAAGGGAAGGAAGCACTGTGTGACGCAAGAGAAGCCACCTCCTGGATACTGGGAGTTACATATTTTTTTTCCTTCTTTCATTCATTTGTCCCAACGAACAGTGTCCGAGGCCTGGTGTCAACACAAGTTCAAGGACAAAAGTTCAGTTTCCAGATGGGGACATTTCTTTTCATGTCCTTGTCCATTCCTTTTCCAACTCTTTACATTGTGTTTATTTAGGGGGTGCATTTTCTATTGGACCTGCCCTTTCCTTTTTCCTTTTCTGGATTGAAATTATCATTTTTACCTTTTTCCATGAAGGTGATTTGTCAGGCCTCAAAATACCTTAGGTGGTTTGTATCATTTTCTTACAGAATATGGTAGAATTCGGCCACTGACACATTAAGTGATTTGCATTTATATTTTGTTTTGTTGAGTTTTGGTAAGCATGTTTTGTTTGTTCTGAAAAAAATGACTCAGCCATAATCATTTCAAAGGGTCAAACAACAAAAACACTTATTCCTCTCCTTTCCAATTTCTGAGATTTCACAGGTAAATACTAAGAAGGGTTCAGATTAGAGCGCCCCTAAGAGGGTCAACTCAATGTAAATATCACAACAGACCAAGGAATAAAGGCTGTGGAAAGACATGATAAGGAACCATGATTGGGGGGGGGGGGGGGAGGGCAGAAAAAAAATTCCAGCAGCCAGGAGGGAGCCTGGGCATATTTTTTTCAACAATACTACCTAGCCTATATATCAGCTTACAACATACAAATGCCTTTTAAAAGCCCACAAAATGCTAATTTTAAAAATATTTGGTATGGATTTTACTTTTTTTAATAGCACAAAAACTTGAAAGAAAAAACTATGGTTTAATCAGGGGTTATATGATCTGCATATATTAAAACAATAACACAAGAAGACATTATCTAAAAAGCACAGCAATTGTTCCAGAGAAGCCAAACCACACTCGACTTAAGAACTCTTCAGATTTGCTGTCGGAACTGCCCATCATGTGTGTGTGCCCATCCGTGTGTGTGTGTGTGTGTGTTTCTAACCTTTGCAGCATATTTTCATAACTGTGACTTAGCCACTGGAAGTGGGAGTCCCTTAAGTTTTGCTTGCCATTTGTCTGAGTTTTAGTTGTCCCCCACAACTTTTCAGATTAGAGTTGTGATCTCAAAATTTCATCATTTAAATATTGCACTAAAAAGTAATTTGATCTAAACTCCTTTCTAGGTCGAAGGAGAATAAAGACATCTCTCGCATGAAATTCCAGTTTCTTGACTACCTAATTTAGCAATAGCCTAATACCAACCATTCCAATTTGGATGCTGGAAAAATACTGATCAGGACTTTGTGAAACAGATAATGGAAAACAGAGATCATGAGTAAAGCCATGCAGATAGGAAGTGATTTTCAGCCCCAAGAGGATTTGGTATCAACTATGGTTCTTTTTAAGCTTAAGTAGCATCTGCCCTTGTGGACTTTGACCATCCTTTTGATTTGACACAGAAGAGGGTTTGTTCCACCTTTAAAAGCACATCCTTCCCCTCCCCCCCGCCCCTCAGAGGCCTGAACAAGTAGCTGCTAAGACAAGACTGGGTTGTTTTCTTACTGAAAATCCAGTGTTTATCCAGTCCTTCCTTTTTCAATTTCTGAGTTTAGCTAACCTAACTACAAAACATAGAACCCTCAAATTTCTCACAGAGCAATAAAAAGCAAAACAGTTTCTCTGACCAACATTATTTTCATATGAATACAAAAAAAGCTATGCGACTCCTAGTCCTTCGAAATATTTACAAACTGTATTTTAAACTATGAGATTCTAGAGTATATTTCTAGAATACAGTAAAGGGTCAGAAAATGTGGTTCAAGTAGAGTGTGCAAAGCTCCTGGAGAAGGGTAATCTCTAGTGTGGATAAGAGCACAAATGTTCTCTCAAACAAGCTGAATGGTTCTCTTTCCCCCCCACTGTGTTTTTTGAAATGCCTAATGCATTCATACTCAGAAATCACAGACATCTCCTTATTAGTCCCTTCAAACGGATGGTGTAAGCGAGGTTTTCCTGCACTACCCCAGCCCTACCATACGTTCATGCTATGCTCGTCCTGCCATCAGTTGGGTTATTATTAAATATTTGGAATTAGATATCATTACTATAAATTTCCTTTTAGAAAAGCAATTAGATTTTCATAGTTATACAACTCTGAACATTTAGCTTTTTTTAAACTTCTATTCTACAGAAGATATATCTCTAAGGAAAAAAAATCTCAAAAAAAGTAAGTAATATCACAGAGTTTAATTTCAACCACCTGGCATAACAATGAAAGTGTCAGACCTTCTGAAAATACCCTAGGAATAATGAATTCTTAATGCTTTCCCCTTCACCGCCCTTCTACTTTTTTTTCTTCTTTTCCAAGATTAGAATTTACTAGGGAATAGGTTTTTGAAAATAAAGTTTTTTGGAAAATGGCCTACATTCAGAAATGTCTTAAAATAAGCATTAAAAAAAACTAATAAATAATCATAAATCAAAATACATTAAAATAAAATTACAGTACATCATTGCTCCTAGAAGGTCCACCATACTGGAAGATCCTTTCAAAGGTTCATAAATAAAGCCTTCTGGACTGAAACCGTTTCCTGCATTGTGATGAAGAGTATGCAGAAAACTAAGAGGAATCTCAAGTTATCAGTAGGGTGATGTCCATACTACTCGATCTGGTGCGGGGTGGGGAGACTTTTGTTTTCGATTCAAGTGAAGACAATAGAAAGGTGCTCGTCCCACTTCCTCTAGTCCTCAAAACCTGGAAAGAAACGACAGACAATTAAGTCATTGGCTCAGAAGCCTCCAAAACCCAGCTCTCTTCGGGCCAGTCCGGCGGACAAAGCGTGCTCAGAAAGACACCGGGGTCGCTCCCTCGAGTGTCCAGACACAGTCGAGCGGCGCTGATGACACCGACAGAGCCAGCGGCGTTGCTGGGAAGCGCACCACCGGACCCGCGCGGGCCAGAGTGGGAGGGAGGCGGTCCGCGAGGCCTCCCAGCCTAACCCGAGTTCCCCCAACCTCCCCTGTCTGCCCGGCCTCTCCTAGCTCCAGCTTGCTTCCCTTCTTTCTACACCTCCAGAAACTTGTAACAACTGCTCGTTTTCCCTCCAAGCATCACACCCGTAAATTAGGCTTCCTACTCCTCCCAACAGCCTCCCGAGACCTACTCCTCAGAAAGGCCCTCGGTAGCCTGAGTTCCCGGGACCTTACCTTGTCTGGCCCGGGTGCTGCCCCCTTCAGGCAGAGTTGGAGGTGCTGCGGAGAAGCCGGTGGCCGTGCGGCTGCGAGAGCGGCTGTTGGTGCGAGTGCGGTAGTTGGTGTGGGTGCGGGTGCGGGTGCTGGTGCGGATGTGGATACGGGTGGAGCTGCTGAGGCTGGGGCTGGGGCTGGGGCTTGGGATGGGGCTGCGGCTGAGACTGTGACTGGGGCTGAAGCTGAGGCTGAGGCTGGGGTTGAGGCTGGGCTTGGGGTTGAAGCTGCGGCTGCGGGGGCTGCTGCTGGACCAGGTGCTGCTGCTTCTGCCGCGTGGACTTGACCGCCAGGATAGCCTGACGATTCTTGTACTGCACCATCTGAAGCGTGATCTCGGCGTTCCAGCCCTGGTCCTGCGGGCACCGAAAGTCGATCTCCTTGCCCTCGGCCATCACCACAGTGAAGTACATATACTTGCCCTTGCGCTCCACGCAGTCCACAGTCTTCATGTTGGAAAAGTGCAATTCCTTGAGCTTGACCGGCGGCTCGAGGCTGGCCACGGCTGGCCCTCCCGGTTGGGACGGTTCGGCCGGCCCCTGCCCAGGCTGTTGCTGCTGCTGCTGCTGCTGCTGCTGCTGCTGCTGCTGCTGCAGCTGCTTGGGCGGGATAAGCAGCAGCCCCTCCTCAGTAAGGATGCAGCACTTTTTCTTCCAGAGCTGCAGCAACCCGTCGCTGCGCTTCTCCAACACACCCTCCTTCAGCGCTTTGCAGCCACTGCTCTCCAACATCCTCCCGGCATAAGGAGGGGCGCCGCTCGGTTCGGCCTCTCCACTTCCAGCCGCCCGGGCCGGGGGCAGCAGCAGCAGCCGCGCGCCGTCCTCGCCCCAGCGGCTCCCGCGGCCGCCCGCCCGGAGCGCGCAGAGGAGGCTAACACGCAGGAAGCAGAGCGGCGGCGGCGGCTCGGGGTCCGGGCAAGCGGGCAGCCGCGTCCTGATGCGCCACAAGATCCCGGAGCTGCGAGCCTCCGGGCCTCTGCCGTCCTCTTGCGAGCGCTCACTGAAGGGCACTGGCCGGGCCCCCTCGCGGCGCTTTTGAATGGGCCATCCCCCCCACCCCCAAGTGACACCCAGCGGAAAAGGCGGCTCCTGGCGCCCGCACCGCGGGGAAAAGCCCAGCTCGGAAAGGCGCTCCGCCGCCGGCGCACGCCTCATTAACTTGGGGCCTTTCCAAAGCTGGCCGCGTCCACGCCCCCCACATCCCTTGCTCCGCCTCTCGCCGCCCACTCGCTTCCGCGCTCCTTCTCGGCGGTGGCTGCAGGGACCCGAGCCCCGGAAACTCCTCTCCTCCGCCCGCGGCGACAGCCGAGGGCGCCCCAGCTGCCCGGCGACAAATGCCGACGCCCAGAGGGCGCCGAGAGGCCATCCTACTGTGCCGCCTATCCCCGGCCCGCGGGACTCTCCGCTTAACAGCCTCAAAAAATGAGGACGGGGCTGCGAGGGTGGGTACGACTACCGTGCAGTGCCTGGAATGCCAAGCTGTCTCCGTGCCCTCGGGAAGCAGCCCCGGGGATTCGCGATGAGCTCCGAGACCCTATGGCCTCTCCCGGACCCTATGTAAACATCTCAAAGCACAAAGGCCTAGAGGACACAGTGCCTTTACACTCATGTTTGCTTCCAGTCATGAGCTCTTCTTGGAGCAGAGAGGGCGATTGTTAAATCAAGGCAATAGCGCTACCGTCTGTCCCGTTTGTAAGGGGTAGAGAAGGGTGACCCACTTCAGAGGACTTCTCGCCTTCCTTTTCTCGACCCCGGAGCTCTAGCACTAGCTTACCTTTACCCAGGACACAAGCTCTCTAGCCTCCTTCTGGACCCATCCACACAGCCTGCAACATCTCACCACAGTAAATCAACAGCAGTTACAGATCCCGGGAATGTCCAGTGAGACCTCACACTTTAGGCACAGCTTAGCCCTCCAGACAGCCGACTGGCCTCCGCGGGTCTCTCTTTGTAAACACCTAACAGGCCAGATGTTTTGTAATCTCATTTATCTGTGACCTGGATAAGGTAATGCTGTACTCGCCCCTTGCTCCCTCCTACTACTCTCGCATCTTAAAAAAAAATTCTATAGATATGCGGGGAAACAAGGCAGAATAGAGAGCACAAACCAAAACCAAACCTGTTGGTGGGGAAATTCATCAAGTAAACAGAGAGTCCCGACTGTGTACCGACCCTGAGGATACAAAGAAGAAACACACGAAGATATAAACCAGAGTTGGCCAAAGAAAAGACTGCTTCTCGTGCCCAAGAAAGAAGGGTGGACTTAGCTCGCCTGCTAGTTTCCTATGGCTGAAACACAGAATTCAACAAGCAAGGAAATGAGCAATGAGCTTGGGGAGGAACAGTCAAATCCTTTGTGTCATACTCAAAAATTCGAACTGAACTCTAAGGTAATTGGAAACACAGGAGAACTTTTAAACACAGAAGGGTCCTGAATCTTAAGAGACAATGTCTTAGCAAATGGGACAATTCCAGCACAGTCCTGAGTCCAACTGAATCGCACTTGGCAGGATCTCAGAGCCTTCAAATTATTAATGGATTATAAGTCTTTTATGGAGAAAGGCAATTATTAAAATCATATAAAGATTTCTGGTAAGATTAAGTTTTTTAAGTTGAGCAATTCTGTATACCAGTGACAAACATTGCACCTAACATCTCTGTTCTTTCCCTGCCTTCGTGGGACAAGTGAGCATTCCAGAGAATTTCTACATGACCAGCTGTTCATCTTTTTAACAGAATGCCATTCTTCAGCTCACGTGCAAAGGATAGTGTGCAACTCAGAGTCGCTGAGGGCAGGTGTAGTTGAGAAAGACATTTCACGTGGAAAAATGATACAATATAAACTTGACTGGGGAAAAAACTAAGATGTAATCTTGAAGCGCAAGACATTTTCTTAAGAGAAAATATGTCCAGTGTTATCTAGCCTTCTGCAGTTAATCAAGATGCAGAAGGCACATTCTAAATGACTTCAAAATGTCTGAAAACCAGCACGATTTTCAAAAGCATTTATTATAGATACTTAACCACTCGATTTCCAGCTGGATATTTCATAATGATTAAGTAACTTTGCGAGCAGCTCCGAAGTCAGTCTATAAGGTGCCTTCCCTGACCACAGTGCATCGATAATATTAGAGATCTCAGGTGTGTAGGAATCCTGTAGTTCACTGACAACTTTGCTCTTATTTCAAGTCACAACCAATTCACAAAAATGGTCCTGTTAGCCGTTTTTTAAAAAGACAATGAAATTCACACACACAAAAATGAATTACAGGAAATAACTGTTCTGCCCAAAATACCACAACTTTAGTTGTAGATACAATGAAACCGTACAAAATGTCACAAGTTAACAAAGCCTCAAAAACAAACTAGTGAAATCACTGCTTGGTAAACCAGTTTGAGAAGGCGGATTCAAATTCCGTATTATAGCGGTCTACGTCACTTAGTGTACCAGCAGCACCTGACAGGTGATTAGCTTCCCCTCTCGAGTACAGTTCTTCACTTGGGCTTCAGGGACATAGCTCTTCATTTTCCTTCTACCTCCCCAATCACTCTCAGGATCCTGTACAGGTTCCTCCTCTCCCCCCATCTTTTAGTATTAGTATGCCCCAGAGCGCAGTCCTCGGTTCTCCTCTTTATCTATACTCACTTGTTGGTCTCATCCACTCTCATTTTCAGGGACATGCCAGAGACTCCTCAATTTATATCCAACTGCTTGTTGCCGAAGAATAAAACAAAGGCTACCACATTTAATAATATTAACATGCCAGGCAAGAGAACACATACGGAGTAGTTCACTAAAGGGAAGAGTCTAAGGGGATTTTAGGCTGTGGAAAACAGGGTTCCTAGAGCTTTTGCTAATAAAAAATTGAAAAATATTGCTCTGGATAGCATGGAGTCCACCACAAGTTTATATATGATTGGTTAAAACAAATTTCTGTATTGAACTGGTTCAATAACGATCTGGAGATAAAGCCATGTTTTTAATGTTTTGGTTTTTTGTTTTTTAATAAAGTTTTTTCGTTTTAACAGCCTCCAATTGTTATGTTCAGGCCCGGGTTACTGTAAGTTGAAAATTTACTCTTCTCTACAGTACTATTTGGATATCTAATACAGAATTCAAGTATTATATGCTCCCAAACATAGCTGTTCACCCTGATCTGCTCTGCCTGCAGCTCCCTTCTGAGTTGATGGCAATTCCACCTGTACAATTGCTCAGGCCAAAAACCTTGGAGCAGTATTGCCCTTAAAACAAGAGGCCCTTGGGGCACCTGGGTGGCTCAGTCGTTAAGTATCTGTCTTCGGCTCAGGGCGTGATCCCAGACTCCTGGAATCGAGCCCCACATCAGGATCCTCTGCTGGGAGCCTGCTTCTTCCTCTCCCACTCCCCCTGCTTGTGTTCCCTCTCTCGCTGGCTGTCTCTGTCAAATAAATAAAATCTTAAAAAAAAAAAAAAAAAACCCAAGAGGCCCTTATCCAGAGCCCTGAGCTTTATTTGAGAGTAAAAATGACATGCCTACCTAGAGTTCATACTCATTCTAAACTGACTCTAGGTACTCAGGATTCCAATTACCCTGCCTAAATGGGTTCAACTGTTTAAGGAATGCATTACATCATCGATGTGTGCACTGGTGTATAAAGGGGGTGGACAGACTTTGAACATGCAAGCTAGCATATCCATATAGATGGGCAGGAGGCCCGCCTTGCCATACAATTCAGACAGGGATAGGAAGAGAAGGGCGGGCTGAGGGTCAGCTCTCCTCTTGTGCAATGTTCTTGCACTGGACTTTAAATCTGGCTTTTCAGGTGTTTATGAAGATATTATTTGTCAAGACAGGTGTACTGAACATATTTCAACAAAGCTTTTAAATATTTAACCATTTGTGTCTCCACTGCACTCCTGCCCCAGTACTGCAAATACTTATAAGCATACCTGCTCTCCTTTACTTATTTCTCTTGATACCCGATCCACAAATTGAGTCAGGAAATTCAATCAGTTAGGTCTTCAAACTATATATTCTATTGCTCTCCAATTCTTTCATTACCACCCTGATCCAAATCACCATCATCTCTCCCATGAATTATTGCAATGGACTCCTTCCTAACTTGCCCCCCCAATTCTACCCTTGTCTTATAATCTATTTTCAACGTCAGGGTCATCCCACTTTCTCCAAGTCTGCTCAAATGTCATCTCAATGAGGCCTATCTAATCACTCTAAAATTGCAACCACCCCATTCCCCTTAATTTCCCCATTGTACGTATTATCTTCTAGCATCTACTGAATAATTTATTATGCCTGTAATTTCAGTTCCTCTTCAAGAGGGAGGGCAAGAACCATTGTTTTGATGTGTTCCAATCACCTTGTACAATTCTTGGCACACGGGAGCTCAATATATGTAGAAACTTAAACTGAATCAGAAACTCATATCTGTCATAAAAAGAAAATCAATGTGTTCAAAGGCTTTAGACAGATTTTTCATAATGCATCCTTTCAAAATATAAGACTATGAAAAAACTCCCCAAACTTGCCATACCAGTATGTATTTGGTATAATCTTTTAAAATGAATACTACATGTTAGGCCTCTCTCTAGATCTTAAATGTTATGTCCTACAGATGCTATCTAAGTCCTATGAACTTTTCTGAGCAACACACAATTTAATATTATGAGAGGAATTTATACAAACTATCATTCTTTTGGTTTCTAATCAAAAGAATAGAGAAACAGTAACGGAACAGAGTTGACAGCAGTTTCTCCTACTTGGCAAATAGCCAAATACTTGTTTAAAAAGTCCACTAATCAATACTGGCTTAAAGACATTTGACTTAACAGAAGTTGGTAATTTATTAAGAACTGTTTACTTTTGTTTACAACTTGATTACAAGATTATAAAATCTATGAACTTCCTAATTCACAGTACACAGTAGACTCTCACAGCAATGTATTATTAAAGATCGGGATATAGCAAGGTTCAAATGTATTTCAAAAAATAGCTAAAACCCCAGTCATCTATGAAAATGTTTCGTCACTCTCACCAGCACACAAAGGTCCACAATCAGTCTGCAATTTAGACTTTTTAGCCATTCTGTTCGTTTTAAAATACTATTCAGCAGAAATACTTTAAGAAGATTCTAATCTCCAAAATGCCCAGTTGAAAAGGTTAAACACTAACTCAATTAGATACAGAACTATCCAGACTTCTTAGGTTCATCAGCCTAGCCGACTTTTTCACCTCACTAGCTGATGAAGTGATGCCTCCTAGTGATCAATTTGTATAACACAGCTTAAAACAAGTCAGAATAGTACATAGGCTGTTTGCTGCGCTCTATTCATGGGTTAAAAGTATTACGACCCAACTGTGGTTCAAACACTGCCAATCAGCTATCTCTGTTCTTTCTGCCAATAGCCTAATTCAGGTTTTTTCTCTTATGTACTCTAATAGGCTATCCACTTGAATCTATACTATTCCATACATTACACTGCTGCCAGTTCTATTCCTAGGACGATATAAAACTTAATTACCTCTCACAGTATAGAACATTCCAACTCCTTATCCTGGCATGGAAAGCCCTCCTCAGAATAAGCACCACTTGCCTTTACAATTTACTCTCCTTGCACTCGACCCTGTATTAGCTCGTCACTTTTTTGTACACTTTTCTTTACCAAATCTTTTCCTACCTTATCAAAACTTTTGTTCTCCAAAGTCCTATTCAAATACCATGGCTTAGCTTTCTTTTGGCTGAGCAGATTCCTTCCTAATCATAGCCCACTACTTCTAATCTGATCAGTAGTTAATATCTTAGATGAATGTTTTTATCATTGTACCTGGTAGGATGGTGGATCATGCTAGAGCTTGGTGATGGTGCTGACAGCACTTAAACCGAAGGAGTCTAAATGTTAGTTCTGGTTGAAAATATATTCAAAATAGAAAAGGCAGGTTAGAGACACCTTACTGAAGATGTCGAATAAGTAACTGAGTTCAGGAGAATTAAGGTAATACATTAAGGTAATTATTAGCTTTGAAGTGACAAATGAAAATATGAATGGATGAAATGGAGCTGGGGTCCAGCTCTCTTCTTTCTATCCTAAATTCAGAATGTAGGAGATACGTTTGAGCAGAGGAAAGTAGCCCAATGAAGGTAGGTTAAGAGGGTATGATAAACTTGCTTGGGTGCTGTAAATAGTCCCACAAAACTGCTACTACTCTGAAGTACTGATACTCTAGAAGCCTTTGGGGTGGTAGCAGAGAAGCATCAGGTACTCCAGTGACTGACCGTGGGAGCACTAGTGAACCTGTTTTAAATTTGAGCACTGCTCTGCATCCTCCACCGCCCCCCGCCCCCATCAAGAGCCCATGAGCCCTAATATCCTTTCCTAAGCCCACTTCTACTCAAACTAGGTAAATGCTCCTGTTGTTCACAACTCAAGTATCCGATAGCCACTTGGGCAGATCTCTTCAAGGGACCAGACTGCAAGATGACTCCCTCTTTTGCAGTCTTCTATTACAACACAGCACATAGTCTGAAAGGCTAGACTATTCGATTTGATCGTTATTATTCGTTTTTAAAAAATTCAGCAAATGAGCAAAGGCCTTTGTTAGGCATTAGAGGAAAGTAGAAGCAGTGTAGATAATGCTTTCCAAAAATACAAGGATGAAGGAAAATGGTAGGATAAACTTGCTTGAGTGCTGTAGATGGCAACGTTACTTTAGGAGAGGAATTCAGGCTGCAGGGCAAGAACTGGAGGGCAGAGGTTGTGCCACAGAGGACAGGACTGACAGGATAAAAGAGCAAAAGGGATGAAACGAACTCTGTGGGGTAGCCAAGCCCAAAAAGGTAGAGAGATGCTTTTACCAAAGACAGAACCTTATGGCAAGCTTCCACATTGCCAGTAAACCTATTAGGAAAATCAAATCTCACATTAAAGGGAACAAATTTGCCACACAACTCCTAACTACAAACCACCTGATTTAGGTAAATCAATTGAGTAACAATGACCATCTCTTAACAGATCAGAAACTAGAACACTGAGCAGTTGTCGTTCCTACTGAGATCCCATTTACACTTTTCATTTCATTGTCTCGACCTCATCTGTGTACCCAGCTTCCAAGGAAAGCATCATGCACGATCAAGTGAAAAGCCTCAGATGAAGGACAGGACTCTGCTCAGAACGCAATCCTTTGGGCTATATTCCTAAACCTTACTGGAGCCTGTTTACCTATTTCTGAAATGTAGTTATTTGCCTTTATGTTCCAGGATATCCTTGATGAAACAATCTTTTTCTAAACCTGAAGATCTTCAGTATATGTGACCAATGTGGTCTTCACCTTAACCTCTGTCCTCCCAACTCCTACCAAACTCAGCTTCAGCTTTAGATGTCTAGGTCTACCCTATTTACCAGTCTCCCTTTGTTGCTGTAACCAGGAATCACAGGCTCTTCTTTCAAGAGGACTGGATGCCAAGTCTTTTACCTCCTTCAGTACCACTGCTGCCTAAAAACCTGTACGTGATGGGTAAATGGGTAAGAGGGGCAGCAGCCATTTCAGCCAATGAAGCAGTTAAAAAAAAAAAGAGAAAAAGATGAAAGCCATATGCCATAGACAGCAAAGCAAAAGCCTGTTTGAGAACTATGACACTCCCAAACAATCCCAAGTTTAATTTACACCTAGAAGAAAACTCCTTCTAACCCACATTGCATTTGGTTTGTTCAGCCAACACGTGTATGCACACCAGGTGCAGGGGAGGGGGCAGCATATCTGAATCAATTACCTAAAATTGATTCAGATAAACTCTTATCTGCTCTAAAATATTTGATTTCCTGAAACCCCTAGCTTAATGGAAGTGCCTATTTAACCACTAGTGCACACAGGAATATCTGCAAGAAGCCAGTGAAGACTTCTCTCATGAGTAGATAGGAGCATAGGCAGAGGACATCACACTGGCTCCAACACAGACCAATGGTGAGGACGCATTCAAGTTATTCAACTTCTATCTTTATGTAAAAAGAGGGAGTAATTACCATCCTCAAGTATAAAGATTAAATAAAGCATTATTTCTATTATCTTAAATGGGTATACATTTGGATCTTTCAAAAATGATTAAGATCTATATTGCTATAAAAGCAAAGTTCCACCTAGTTTAAAATGGAAACAGTATGGCAATGGTTTTCTCTGAACTGCTCACAATGTTATGCCAACCCTTTAAAACTGAATCTATACTTAATGGTCATCTTATACTTACCATTTAAGGTTCCTTTACTAATCAATCTGGACATTTTTAGGATTAAGAATGAGCTAATTATGTGTACGTTTAGGAATCTCAATTGTCCAGAATAGTCAAATGACGAAAGTTTCTAATATGATGGGGTAAAACATTCTTTCTCCATTAACAGGCATACAATATTTTATTTAAACTTTCTATGTTTCTGGTCATTTTGAAAAACTGTTGTAGCCAACTTGTTTTCATAAAAATAAAAAAATTGTGGCCATTTTAAGACTTCAGTTCCTCTCATCCAAAATCTTATCATTCCTCCAGGAAGATGTAGTCCCCTTCTGTAATTAAACCAGGGTGGGTGTGTGACTGACTATGACCAGATTAGGTCATCATAAACAGGATGCACGCTACTCTAAGGCAGTGTCTAGGTAGAGATGTGGCTACATCCCAGCTGAGGTCTCATCCAACATCAACCACTTGCATGAAAACCCTTCAGATGATTCCAGTCCCTGTCCTTCAAAAGCTGCCCCTAATGATGCTCTCAGTACAGCAGAAATGAACTATAACCAAGCAGACTCAACAAAATAAATTTTGTCGATATTTTAAGTTTTAGAGTGGTTTTCTTATCCAGTACTAGGTAACTGCAACTATTGATACTTTCCATGGTCTCATAGAATCACTGGATTTACAGAACAATATACACAACCCAGCACTGTTGTACCATTTTTCTCAATATAAGCCAACAAGTACGTAAGATTTGACTACTACAAAGGACCTTAGACTATCTTGGTTGACTGAGATTGAACTAATGAGAATCCATCATCTATCTTGCAACAAGACCCCATAAGAATGGTTTGGTACAACGGTCCAGATAAATCCTAATTGATCTACACGTACAAAAGTTTGCTGTACACGTACCATCTTCCAGGGCCAAAGTTAGGAAATTCAACACTGAGTATGCAACCCTAAACTACCTCTTGAACTGGTTTAGAACTGAAGGACCAGAGTAGGTATTAAATCAAAGAAAAAAAGATTCTATGTTGAATAAGACATGCACAGACGACTAGTGGCAGGAAAAAGGTGAAAGAAAAGGCAGCCAAGCAAAGCTGAAACAATGCAAACGCGGGTTAGGCGGGGTTGCTGATACCGAAGTTGCTCTAAAGGTTGTAGGCCCATTCATCAAGTCAACTGAACAGCAGAGATCAGATCCAGCTTCTAGTTTTGAAACTTACATCAACTAGCCTAATCCAGTAACATCTTATTTCAGAACAGACCCCTATCTCATTGTCCACCTCTAGGTTACCCGTCACAATGAAGAGCTCCAGGTAAATGTTAAGATCTTTCCCATTTTTATTCATGTTTTTTTATTCCTACAGAGCAACCTCATCCACAATTCTCATTCCTGAGTCCACCTACTTGATGAAGGTAGTTACAAATATGGACTGGAGGAAGGCTAGGAAAAAAATCCTACTGTGTTGGATTAACTTCAAAGCGTTCAGTGTGTATTCAGTTTTTATTTTTACTGGTCAAAATAAATTTGATTGCACATTTAACATTACCTGTACTGTGATTCTGTAAGAATATCTTCATAATGAGAAAAAAAGCAGCATGAGGGTAAAAAGGTAGGATGCCTGCAACTTTATTGAATAGTTTAGGAAAAGTGTGTATGTATGCATAAGAATATAGGACTATGTAGCAAAATCAATAAATGGTGATGTAAGAATACACAAGAATTCTTTCAACTATATTTTCAGAGTTAGAGTTACACTATCTATCATGTCTTAGTTTAAAAATTGCCTTCATGGAAGGGTCATCCTCACTTTAAATACTCATCAGGTGGTTTTTAGTGTTTTAAATCCTTTAAAAGGACTTCTATGACTAAGTCTTCCATGGCTTGGCCCCTTGTATCTCCATCCATTCTTTCAACACCTTGCATATGCCTCAGATTGTCCTACTTCAGGACTTTTCACAGTCTGTTTCCTCCAGTACCTTCACCTGCTCTCTGCTCAAAGGATCCATCTTTCACTACACAAACTCCTACTCATCCTTGAAATCCCAGCTAAAAGCTGTCACGTTAAGTTTTGAGTTTTCTGGTAGAAACTACTTCACTGCTCCATGAAGAATTTATCGGAGCCACAACTGTTATGAGACTGTCAATAGCATTAACTCTTGAGAGGAGGTCTGTCAACTTCTGGCACTTTTCATCACTCATCCTCAAGTTCCTTCTTGGTTTTTTAAGTTTAAACCACACAAGGAACTAAAAACTACTGTTATCCTAAGCAACATTTTCTCCTGAGTTTCAAAATAATAAAACTCAAGACAAGTAATTAAGAGATCTACAAAAGGTTCAAACTCTCAATTTCCAACATGAAAATCAAGTAACTGGATTAATGACTTACTTCCCACTGGCAATTTATTATTTCTAAATTGTTATGCTCCATTTCTCATCTATTTTACACTTAAGATAGTCAATGCCTTAATTTTTTTAACTTAAAAACCTAAAAGTACATTAGTGATATCAAATGGAAGAAACACAAGATACAAAGTATATTGTATTTTTTGAAAATATAATTAATACATCAATTAAAAATTTCTCATGGATAAACACTCATCCTTTAAGTAATTTCACACTCCAACAAAGATGTTTCCATTTCTCAGAAGTCACATAAGTGATCCCTAATTAGTCCAAGAACTTGGTTTTTTAATCCAAGTTATATTGATACCTGGGTTTTTAAACCAGTATACAAAATCACCACTATACATCTGTAAGTTAGTTAATTCCACCATTATCATTTACATTTACTTTTCAGCTATTAGACTTAGTGCTTTAAGTAGCAAATTACCTAAATTATGAACACATATTTTTAAAAATAAAATCCAGTTCACAATTACCAGGTATATATACAGTGCAGAAGATTAAAAAAACAAACAAAAACTAAAGTAGCATAGGATTTCTCTTTCCTAAGGTTCCTATTAAGAACATATACTTCTTCTAAACTACCCATTTATTCTGTACATTTAAAATAACATTTGGCTTGACTTAAATAGTCAAAAAATATAAAGGCTAAAATTTTTATAAGACTAACCCATAAAAATGGACTATAATTCTAAACCAAGCCCTGAAACCAAGCATTCAAAGAATATCTGATTATTAGTTTAATATTTCTGTATTGTATAAGGTTTTCACAAACAATAATTTAAAGTTTTACTTTTAATAATGGTAATGGCCTACAACTCAGATAAACCCACAAATTCATACTGTCTTACAAACAGCAGTAATATGAACAGTTAATTCAGTTATCTTAGGGCCTTATAATACACTAATCAGTATCATTAGCCTATTCACATTATAATGAAAATATTTCTATCAAAGCTAATGTCCGCCTTTCAGGTTTGTTTTTATTACATGAGCTAAAAAGGAAACAGAGGTAGAATCCCATTTTTCTTAAGATTACTCTGTAAGCCAGTTCCACACAATTAAGATATTTTTATGTCACAGAAATATTAATACTACTTCAGTAAAGAATTCTGAAAATTACATAAACTTTCAGACACCCGTCTTAAACTAAAAAACTAAGTGATTTATGAAACTATTGTTCTGTTTACTTACCATATTTGAATGACCATAAAATGACAGAAAAAATTTTTCAAAGTATTAGCTCATATAGGTGATTATATGAGATTCTGCCATTTCTAGAGAGAAAAAATAGAACTTCTTGGTAATCTGTGCCTGAGTGAAGGGAAACTATAAACTGCAAATGTAAAGACAAAATTCAAAGTGTCTCAAAAACGTCTATAGTTAACTCAGTAAAAACCTTTCTAGTCTTCCAATAACAAGCTCCACTTAGCAGAGCTTGGGAGGTTGCTTTTAAAATTATACAGATTTACAGGCCATTCTGGCCTAAGCGCAGAAGAGCCTACTCTAACATCTCTACTCTCTGCTCTTCAAAAAAAAAGTGTGTATATATATATATATATTCATATTTTTAAAAAAACACCCAAAATATCACCAGTACATTTTATAAAATTAAATGCAAATTTTATTAAGGATTTCAAATTACATATTTCAAATTTCTAAAATGGAATAGAACCATTTTGGAACTGGAGAGATGGCAAAGATGAACACTGATATCCCTTACAATGCCAAATTTATTAAGAAAACAATTCCTCTGCAAACCACATCCCCTTTATGTAACAACATGAAACAGTATCTGCCCCTTCACTTTGGCAATAGCTATTACCTAAAGGAATGAAAAAAAAAAATAGTGGTTCTGCTACTTAAGTTCATTAAAAATGGGATTCTATCTTCAGATTAAAATTTTTTAAGTTCATAAAGGCTGTGATCAAATGAGCTATGGGTAGAAAAACAAAAATCAGCAAAGAATGTGTAATCAAAGCAACCAAAAGCACTTTGAAAATAAAGAGGAAAAACATAAGGTGTTTCATGGCATTTTTTCCCCTACAAACTAACGCAACTGGTTAAGGATTTCCAGTAGTTAATTAAAATCTCAGGAGAGGAATGAATAGTATTATACAAATAAGATGTGTTCACAGTCCAAGATCTTAACACTAAATTTTCAGAAAGGAAACTATCACCTCTAAAAACAATGTAATTTTATTAAGAGCAGGAAATCTAGGCGTCCTCTAATTATAATCCATTTAGTCCACCCTCACTGTCAAAGCTTTTAAGCTCATCACAAAAAATTAACAGTAATTAGCCTGAGGTATTTTAAATGTGGCTCTACAGTCTCAAATTTAATGGCGTTTCCCCCCACTAAAAATGATCTTCCTACTTTAGTCCCATGATCTCTGTAGTATTTTACTACAATATGGTCATATAAAAACAATCCTTGGACCTTTCCGAAGAGTTGCTCATCTATCAGCTTCTATTAAGATAGGAGCCACACAAAGATCTGCAAGAGTGTTGCCTGACCAGATCCTGAATGGAGGTACTTAAACCTTTGTTTTCCAGTTGAATTATCAAACCCTGGTATGAATAAAATGCTAAATATCATACTTGTACAAATACGTCCAAATTTTTGAGCTTTTAATGAGATCGAGAAACATTTCATAAAATTTAACTTAATATGCCTTAACATATCTGTGAGGTAGTTAGGTAAACAGTACTACCCATTTTAATACATAGTAAACAGAAGCATGGGTAAATGACATACTCATATTTTAAAAGCAGTAAGAATCAGAATTAACCATAGAGGCTTGGGGCCTTCTCTCTAGCTCTAATCAAAGGAAATAAAATTTCAACCTTTTAATCTTTCTTTTAAAAAAAATTACATCCTTTAAGATTTGCCTTTCTTTTCTATACTTTCTTCATTAACAGATGTAGTACCTCTCCCAAAGTTGACACACTTCTCTTCCGTAATATGGTAAACTGGGTACAATGCTTAATTCAAGCTAGGCCTCTGCTTCTACCTGAATTAGTACAAAATTAAGACATTATCTTGTGAGAACTAAAATTATATTTGACATTTTTATTTTAGGCTGCAAAAACAAAAACAAGCAAACAAACAGTAACAACAAAAAAACTTGAAATAGGCTTGTCAAATGATGTAAATTCATCCTTTCCAGGGAAGCAGAAGGTAGACCCTACCATAAAGAAAAGATGCTTAGTTAATGGAAGTTAAATTTAAAAGTACAGCTAAAATAATGAGGCTTAACTTCTGAAAAGGTTTTATTCACCTCCCTACAGTAACCAATAACCACACTATCAGTTAGGTTTCTTAACTACGGTTTCCTTATTAGGTTTCTAACTATGTCACTTAAAATACAAAAAATCCATTAATAATCTAAGTTATCAGTTGTGGTCTTACTGGAAATTCTTAACCATATATTTGTCTCAACAAGTTTTGTTTTTGTTTTTTAAATGAGGAATTATCTTAGTGTAAGTTGTTGCATTTCTGTAACAAAGTAATGAAAGGCACAGCTAGTGCAAGCAAATGTAAACCCAATTCAACTACCAGCTGAAAAAAATACTTTGGTTCTTCAGGAAAAAAATAGCAAAGCCAAAAAAAAAAAAAAAAGTTTAACAGTTCTGTTCGCTTTCATAGCTGTAATCTTAAATCTTTGTTACATGATAAAAATTACTCCGGAAGAACCAAACCATGTAGTGATGAATGAACATGCATGAAAGAATTTGTGCAATCAACAGATGTGGCAGAAAAACTAGAGTTAAAATGCTAAGTAGAACAAATTGGTCTTTAAAATTATTAGTTCCTTTCCTTTAAAAAAAATTACTGAGTCTACCAAGAAAATACAAAAACATAAGGCTGTAAGTAAATAATAGTTGTGTTTAGGCTATTACAGTGCAGGTTATCCTCAAGGCCACATACATCCTGCTTCACTGCTGCTTGCACTCTGCTGGGTTTTGATCCTTCTGTTAAAGGAAAACAACAAGTCAATCTATCTTTTTCTACCTGCTTCAGTTACTTTTCAACAGTAATTATTGTAATTAATTATCTCATTGTTCCATCAAAATTTTTGCCAAATTAAAGAAATGGTATAGCAAGGATGGTAAACTATTTATTCAAATACTACCAAGTCACAAAAACGCTAAAACGAGACCCAAATTTTACACTGCGGAATGAACTCCATAGAATAACACACCAAATCATAACCTTAAAAAATAAAATAACAAAGCATTTATGTTAGTCATATTACCAATTACTTTTGCCTTTTTATGGATCAATTATTCAAACATACTAATTCATACCCTTTAGAAAATTTAATTTGATTTTTAACTACCCCCTCTTACCTGCTCACTAGATTTTAAAATATCTTCTGGATATTTTACAGTATTTAGCAAATGAATGAATGCATTTAACAAAAACCAAAAGTTTCAAATGAATCCTGATAATATACTACATATTTTGGGGGAGACAAAGGGCTTTACTAACCCTGATATGACAAATACCCAAGAACAACAGACCGGGAGTCTCAAAGATAGAGAAGAGAGGTGGTTGGGAGAACCTAACAAACAGTACTGCTTCCCTATTCGCAGGCACTCCTGCAATCGGATTATTTAAAAACTGACCTTTATTTATAAAGCTATCCTTTAGAGGGAAAACCTAAGAACACAAGCAATAAAAATTTCAAATGCTCCTAGGGGCACCTGGGTGACTCAGCTCAACTCTGACTCTTGTTTCTGGCTCAGGTCATGATCTCAGGGTCCTGGGATCAAGCCCCGCGTCCCCGAGTCAGGCTCTTTGCTCTCAGGCAGGGAATCTGCTTGAGGATTCTCGCTGGCTCGCATTCCCTCTCTCCTTCCCCTTTCCCTCTGGCCCACCCCCACCCCACTTGTCCCCTCTCTCTAAAATAACTAAATAAATCTTTAAAAAATAAAAATAAAATGCTTCTTTATTAAAAAACCAAAAAAAAAAAAAAAAAAGCCCAGGACACCTGGGTGACTCAGTCAGTTAAGTGTCTGCCTTCAGCTCAGGTCATGATCCTAGGGTCCGGGGTAGAGCCAGGTATCTGACTCTCTGCTCAGTGGGGAAGGTGCTTCTCCCTCTTCCTCTCCCCCACTCCCATCTCGTGTGCAGTCTCTCTCAAATAAATAAAATCTTAAAAAAAATAAAAAAGCCCAAAATAATGTACATTAAAATAGAATCATAGGGTTTATTTAGCCTGAGACTAAGAAAAATACAAAGTCAGAACCAAAACTAAAATTTCTTAGGAAACGTGCATTGAAATTTCATGTACTGTTGAAATGCCAGTGGTGATTAAAGTGGACTATACATTATTTCCAGTCAATAGGATTTACTAAAGAGTTTAATGGACAAAAATAAACTTCGTATTAAGAAACATCAACTCTTACTTAACCTGCCTTAAACTTAATAGAAAGCAGCACTAATTTTGCTCACCTTTGAGTCATAGTCTGGATCATTTTCCTCATCTCCTTCTTCTTCCCCTTCCTATATTAAAGTTCAAAATGCATCCATGAAGTAGGTACACAGTAGGAAGAAATGGCTCATAATGTACGGAGAAATTTTAATACAAGTTACTCTATAAGTCAAAAGATTTTCATGATTACAGAGTATGGTGACAATGCAATTTAATTGAAAGCTTCTAATATGAAAAATTTCCCAACACAACTTGAGACATCCAGAGAGCTTTTATTGAAAAGATTTACTGCAGCCAACGTTGAAAAAGTTTACTGCAGCTTTTGACTTCTTCAAAGAGCTGATAACCCTGCAGCAGAACAGAATTATTTGAAATAAAAAAAATGTTCTGAGTTTTGCAATTTATTTATTGAAACCTCATACATACATTGTTTGGCTGTAGAATTCTAAAACCATATTTTTTTCCAAAAGGTTTATATCCCATATCACAGAATAATGATTATAGCAAAGGAATACATAAGTCACTCAATTTGCTTCTCAATGTGTTAAACAGAGAATTATTTGCTCATTTGGTAAACATTACCTCATCTGCTTCTTCACCTTCTTCATCATACTAAAAAGGGAAAAAAGGATGAAGTTTGAATGAAGCTAACAAACATTTGAAAACTGCATTAGTTACAGCCATTTTGTATCCACTAACAACTAAAAAAAGGAAAATATACTTTCCCTAAGGCAATTAATTATAAATTAAACAGCTGCAGGAATCACTCAATCTGACAATTTAAGAGTTAAAGAACACAGTACAATTGTGCATAAGTGTGATCAGACAACTATTACTATAAATATTACTTGCCTGTACTTATGTGAACACACAGCACAAAAAGGCCCTAAATCTATTTGAATGACTGACATTTAGAAATAAAGATAGCCAAAATATTTGAGGGCAGCCTAATTTCACCTTAATTGTTGCTTAATATTCCTTTGGATAAAAATTCTATGCTTCCTAGTATTTTTAAGTAATAAAAAATATCTTAGGCATGTTTTGTTTGGTCAAAGAGAAGAGCATAACACATCTACAACACTGAGCAAACAGGGTAAAGTTGCACTAATTCAGAGTAGTCTTCCTATTAGCAGGAAAACAAAAGCTACCAAAGATCCTAAGAGGACATATTTAAAACAATTCAGGAAAGTTATCTATAGGACATCAGTAATTAGCCTTTGAATTATTCTGTTTTTTAAAAAATTACATCTATTCATTTAACTGCTCACCAATTGTGACCATCATACCCTCACCAAATGATTTCACTGCAGGATTCAGATTCACTCACATCATCATCATCATCTTCAATAGCTTCTCCAGTAAAGTATAACACTGATCTTGGGATTATACGCTCACGTAAAAAGTGACCAATTTCAAAGTCTGCAGCGAGGATAGCTTCAGCATCATCATCCTGGTTGTTTTTTTTTTTTAAAGAAAAAAAAAGGGCACAAAAATTTAATAACTGTTATTTAATTAGGCACATGCAAGACTCTTGGGTTTAAATTCTATGAAACAACATTCAACTTCACTTTTAACTTTGTCATTTTAAAATTAGCTTATGTGTGTGATTAAACAGTCATCTGTATGTACCTTAAGTTCATTGGGTTTTAATAAAAAGAAAGTTACCAAGTCAGTGTACATACTCAGAAATTTGGGAAAATAAAAACTAGAACTGGTTATTGCTCAGTTTTTTGACTTAAAATATAAAAGCAACGTTCTATGTAACTATAATTTTCCTTATAAATATTCACTATTGAAAACACCAAATGGAATAATACTAAGAAAGAATCTCAGGATTTAAATAACATTAGGTATATGGCACATAGTGAAAGAACATGGAGGATTACTCCTGATTCCTTAAAGATAGTACAGAAGCAGTTTATGTATAATGCCAAATGAGGAGTTAGAATCCTACTTAATAAATCCTAAGTCAATCTAGGATTTCTACTTAATGACAAAGCACAACACAGAAATGGTGCTGACATTATTCAAAATTCAAATAATCCCATTTAAGTTCCATGATACCAAACAAGTAAACGTTCCATGAATGTTTGATTTATCAACATAATCCACTATAATAAACGCCAAAAAACACAAAAGTTGGCAGTGGACTTTTGAGGGAAAGACTTCTAATCACAGGTGCAGGTGTTCTAGCTTTAACTACTCAAGACTATTTTGTTACCATAAACATTTGACAACAGAATTTAAAAAATCACTTCAACACAAACTCCCAACCCACTCACGGACATGCAAATAGCATGAAACTCTCAATGTTCGTAAGTAGTTCTACCTAAAATTCAGGTGCTGTTTTATAGTCCCCTTTTTTGTCCCATGGAAGACATTTTGAACCAAGTCACTTACCACTCTTTACAGGCAGAAATACTTGCCTTTTACAGATCTGGTCTTAGCCTTAGCCGAAACTATTCCAACTCAAAAGTATTCAAAATAAACATACTTTCTAATTCTGTACGTATATAATTACGAAACTGAGTTAAAGTTTAAAAATCTGGCCAACAGACGAGCAAATTCAAAACATATGTAGCTTACACCCTGTCTGCACAGACCTCTCTTAGGCTGTTCCTCATTCCAGGCTATACACAGGCACTATCATAGCTCTTGGCTACATGGTCACATAAAACATGGCCACAACATGAAACCGTGTTTCCACTGAAATAACAAATACAGAAAGAGTTCTAACCAGAATGTGGTTAGGAGTTTCAGTAAATAAATAGTACAAATGATTTATTTAATACATCCTAGTTTCTTTCTTTCTTTCTTTTTTTAAAGATTTTGTTTATTTATTTGACAGAGAGAGGCAGTGAGGGAGGGAACACAAAGCAGCGGTAAAGGGAGAGGGAGGAGCAGGCTTCCCGCTGAGCTGGGAGCCCGATGTGGGGCTCGATCCCAGGACCCTGGGATCATGACCTAAGCCGAAGGCAGACGCTTAAAGACTGAGCCACCCAGGCTCCCCTAATACATCCTAGTTTCAATAAGAAAACTATCATCTTAAGAACTTGAATCCCCCACAATACTTCCAAGCCTCAAAAGAAAACTTTAGCCTTTCAGCATTTCTCAATGGAAGCACAACAGGCATTCTGAAATAATTTCAGATGCATAAAGGTCTTCTCCATGCACTGCAAGCCTCAGAACAAAATTCAAGTAGCAACTATGCAACTCCCCACTTTTGAGAACCAGTTCTTTAATTTCATAGTGAACAATTCAACAAATAAAGACCAATTTAACTTACCAGATCTCCACTCTCAGGAACTGCAAAATTGAGAAAAGAAGTTCAAATGAGTAAGAAACTAAAGAAACCTTAATAATAAAACAACCATTAATACCCAAACTAAAACACTATTTACCTTCAGGAGGGGCAAAAAAATTAAAGAAAGAGTCATTGGAAACTGTTTTGGTCACAGTACGAACTGTCCCACGTCCCTTATGTTTCTGCTTCTTCTTAATGGTTTTCAAAGTGACATTCTTTCCTTTTTTCCAATCTATCTGGCACCTTGCAAAACAAAGGGCAAGAATCTATCACAATTAACATACTATGCTTAATTGCTGGAAGAGCTAAGATTTATCTAATTAAATTTATTTTTTAAAAATATTTTCTTTATTATTTTATAGAGAACAAGGGAGAGGGAGAACAAGAGCGAGAGCACATGCACGTGAACAGGGGGAGGAGCAGAAGGGGAAAAAAATCTCAAGCAGATGCCAGGCTGGCACCAGGGGCTCGATCTCACAACCCTGAGATCATGACCTGAGCCGAAACCAAGAGTTGGAAGCTTAACTGACTGAGCCACCCACGTGCCCCAAATATTATTTTTAATTACAAATTTCAGGGGGAAAAATTGGCTCAAATGCTTTCGACAGCAATATAAAGAGAAAAATTTTATTTCTAAACACTTTTCAATAAATATATTGACTTAGCACAAATTCACAGTATAATGAATTTAAGTGTGTTTTCCTTTGAAGAAACGTTCTAATACTGTAAGCCAAGGAGAATTCTAGGAAAATAGGTGTGCTAATCTAAGAAAACACTTTTCTGAAATGTTTAGATATAAATTATGTATCAAGTACACACTAGGAAATACCAAATATCACAAATAACAAGTAAAACAAAAAGAGACAGAATATTCTGTGAAAGCAGTAAAATTAAACTCACCCCGTACAACCCATAATTTCTGGTCCATCAAAAGAAAAGGGATCAGAATCATCTGGTTCTGACCTCATCCTGTATGTCTTTGTCAACACTTCATTTGTGAAATATTCATTGGGTTCAAAGTGAAATTCTAAGACAAAACTCTTAAAAAAACAAAAAAATACTATTGAAATTCCTGCAACACAAATGTTAAGTGCTTTAAGTAAGAAAATTCAATCTGCTGATTTTTATAAATACATAAACTTCTAGGTGATAATGCCTTTCCTATTCTGGGACAGGGTCAGATAAACCCCAAATTATGTTAAAAAAGCAAAACAAGACACAAAATAAAACTGAATAAAACTCAGCTCAGCTTACAATTTCTATTTAGTAACATGTTTATAAAATAAGTTAGAACAACTGGATAAACTGACCTAGTACTCCTCCCTCCTTCCATCCTCACAAAGAGGACTTTAAATCATCTTCTAACCCGAATTTGACAGAGGAACAGCCCAACTTTACTACACACGAAAGAAGAATCTACAGTCTATGGTAGCTTTGCCCATACTTCACATAATACTGATGGTTTTTGGGAGAAACTAGTAGCTGATCTTTCATCATGGGAAAGTGGGGACCCTCTAACATCTTCTGTTTTATGTAATTCCCAGACACATGCCTTTTAAGACAGAGTAAGTATTTAGGGTGCTATTTTTTAATCTGTATTTATTCTAGGATCAAGGACTTACTATATTTCAAAAATAGTTTTATGTTCAGAGGGAGGAAAAGGAATAAATTCTGCATCACAATTACCAACATCCAAACATTTATTTGCTACCAACAAGAGTACCAGGTATGAGTTTTAACTTTTCTCACCCATCTCTAGGCTTAGAATATCACCTCTTTTTAGAAAGTTCCATATATCCACCTATAAACATCTAATACTACAAAACTGAAAATATTTCAAAGTTCTTTTACCATGGGCTGGCCAGCATCTGAGAACTTCACTTTAATATCTTTCAAGTGCTTCAAAATAGGTTCATCATGTTCCTGCAAATTAAGAAAATATTAAAATGAGTATCTAACATGGCATTTCAGGATTAGTGTGCTATTACTGGACAATAAACATTTAGCTGACTGAGACATTTATAGTGAGGCTTTATGTAACAATTATGAGCCACAAGACCTACTCTTATGTATATTATGGCTTATACTAAAGCAGTTTACTTATAAACTCTACTTATTTCTACTGGCAAAGGTAGAAAAAAAGTGACTTAACAGAGAATTACATTATCATCAGACTGAATGGACTGAAGAATATAAAACCAAGTCTAACTCAGGCATGTTTGCTTTAAAAACATTTCCTTTTCCAGCTCTTCTTGTTCCTTTCATTCTGCTAGGTCCTTTTCTACTTTGCCAAAGTAGAAATGCAATAAGCAGTCCCTGTTTTGAGATTTCTTTTTCTTGACTTTAACTTTCAAAAATCACACTATAAGGCAACAAGTACTATAATGCACATAGTAGTGGCTCAAGAAATGCTTCTGATGAGGACAGGAAGTTTCCCAGAGAAGGTGGTATCTGTGTTGGATTCCCAGAAAAAGTGACAACTGTAAGAGTTAAAGATCTTTATGTTATTCTTTTAAAATGTAAATGTCCCTCAGCATATTTGTTTCAGACTGAAAAAGTCTTTTGGGGTAACATAAGTGAAATTTTAAGTTTTCTTCCTTCAATCACTAATACCAAAAACACTTAAACACTGAAGACACAAGACTATGCAAAACATTGCTCAATGGATAAGAAACTGTCGAAGGGACCATTTCATTATCTAATTTCTGAAAATGAATTACAATTTATTTACTACATTAATCAAAGATACAATTTTCCTACTACAGGTAACAGGTTTCAAGAGACAGCGATCATTCTATAGAGGAGAGATTAGTCATCACAGCCATTTAAATTTCAAAGGTTTTTACCCTTTGAGGTAAACTGATGTTTTTATGAGTAAAATTACCTGAACCATATCACTGAGCAAGTCAACATTCTTAAAAACAGTCAACCAGAATTCAGGAATTCCCTTGGGGTCTTCTTTTTCTTCATCCTTTTTCTCATCTTCGATCTTGGCTTTTTCTTTCAGCTCCTCCTGGATAAATGATAGCATTAAGTTACTGAATTCCTAAACCAGACCACTTGATAAAATCTTAACCATCCCCTTAACTTACATCCAGCGAAGTACAGAAACCAACAAATCCTCAATCACCAATTGCAATTTTCAATCAAATAAGTTCTAGCCCAATTGTGTTATCATTGCTGTTACCCATAACAAACTTTACTTCTATAAATATTACTACCATACCCCTCCCGAAAGTGAGAACCACTAAGGGAGAACCTATGAACTATAGGAAAACAGTTTTAGAGAAAACCATTTTAAAGCTTCAGGAAAAAAATAAATATAAACTTTGCCCAATTCCTCACTCCTTGGTGTTCTTGATCAAAACATTACGTTCTCCTTATCAACCAACATTAAAATAGCAATGCTGGGGAAACAGAGTCATGTAACAGAACACTGTGTTTGTGTGACAACCCTGCCATTTATTAATTGTAGGCAAGTCACTTAGAAGCCTCCATTTCACCATGTGGAAAAACCAAGAACAATCCTTTGCATGTCATCATGTTCAAAGGAAAAGTTTACATAATCTATAAAATTTAAATACTAAAAAATGTAAGGGAAAAATGAATTTGGGTACAGATGGTACCAGCGTTAACAGTGGCTCATCTGTTCTGATTGTCGTTAACTCACCATCAATCTTATAATAAAATATTTCCAAAGTATAAAAACACACTAAAGTTGGTACCAACCGAAATTTCATCCTCCTCATCTGGTTTCCATTCACATTCTTCTTCTGTAGGTTCATAAATTGCATTAATGATCTCAAATCGCTAAAATGATTTAAAAAAAAAAAAGAAAAACTTGCATAAAAACAATGACATCCAAGCCAGAAACTGTTTCTCATTAAAGAGGTGTACAGATTTAATGAATGCATACCACAACCCAAATTGCTATTATTGATAGTTTTCCCGAATACCTCTAATAACCATTTTGCTTCGAGATCTAAAGACTAAACCACCTGCAAGTTTGTTCATATTTCCAGAGCTTTACTATAATCTCAAATTTCAGATAAAGAAAATGAAGTAGTGAAAGCATTACCTTATCAAATAGAGGCTGATAGAGAACAGCATACTTTCTTTCAAGATCATGAACTTCCTCATAGAATTTGGCTTCTATCTGTGCACATTTAACTTGAAGATTTTTGAGAGCATTCACTCGTCTTTTAACTACCCTAGGCAAGCTGAAAGGTTGGAACGCACCAGTTAAGCAGCATCACAGTAAAACACAAGTCACACTTCTAACATATTGAAAAGTAAAGCATAAAAATTAGTGAATGAGAGGTTTCCAATTTGAAGCAAAAGGTATACTCATTCAAATTAATTAAAATTCAAGAAACATAAATACATGGTCTTGACTATAAAATACTTCAAAAATGAACATGTAAACAGATACAGTAAGCTGTGATAAGAAAATGTAAATCATATCAACCCTAAATCTTTCATTATAATCAAGTTCAGCATTAGACTTGTCAGTGCTGGCATCTAAGCTGTAAAACAGTCTATCTTAGGGAGTTAAAAAGTCATGTACTGACCATCCTAACGGAGAATAAGGACAATAACCTTGATTTTAAAAAAAGTATGCATATCTAATCCAGTCCAGCTATTTTTAGGGAAAAGGATATTATATTAGAAAAAAGGATGGTATCCTACATTATTTCGTATTTTAGTCTCTATTTAGAATTTAAACTTTCATTTAAAAAAGAATATTGTATGTTATGAAGGGACTGTTAATAACAGCTTTGAGATATAATTCATAAATCATACAATTTACTATGGGGTATAAGCCCCTTGAAGTATGATTAAATTTATGAATCCCCCTACCACCCAAAACATGTTCGCTCAAAATTTATCTAACTTCAGGGACTCTGTACAAGAGATCCAGAATCCAGGTTAGAATTTCCTGCCCTAAGCAGATTGCTATAAATCAAATAATTCTCTTACTTAACCACTACTTTAGTTAAGATAATCAGAAGTAAAAAATTATCTACAGATACCAATTTTTTATTTCTTACAATTAAAAGTGAAAAGTTTAATGTTTTGTCAAGGTGATGAAATAGCACGAGGTGCTGCCCATCCCCAAAACTGTTATCTCAGAAAAACAGAAAGAATTCAACCCTAGAAACTTCAGAACCAAGAAGAAAACAACTATTTCAGGGACCCACACACACTCACAAGCATACACATACTACGAGCAACCTCTGAGTAAGACTAACTTAACAACTGTACAGGGTGAACTGCAACCTGGAAAAGGGAGGAAATGGGCAGGCTCGAAGAAAGCTTTTGCAATTCTCCACTTGCCTTACAACAGTCAGTGTCTGACTCCTTCACCGCCCCCAGAGACCAGTGCCAGCATTTTCAGTAGTTGATGAAAGCTGGACTGGCTGAGAGCCTACAAGCACTCATTCCTCCACCCCTCCAATCCAGGTACAATGGATTACAACCAAAGGAGACTGCCTCTTCCCCAAGCAGTCAAAAACAACTGCCTGGAGGGGCGCCTGGGTAGCGCAGTCGTTAAGCGTCTGCCTTCGGCTCAGGGCGTGATCCCGGCGTTCCGGGATGGAGCCCCACATCGGGCTCCTCTGCTGGGAGCCTGCTTCTTCCTCTCCTACTCCCCTGCTGTGCTCCCTCTCTTGCTGGCTGTCTCTCCGTCACATAAATAAATAATAATAAAATCTTAAAAAAAAAAAAAACAAAAAAAAAACACAACTGCCTGGAATTGACAGCAAACTTTGAGTCTGAAGTAACTGGAACTCTCCTTGGGTTCACTTCAATTGCTTTTCTTAAATTCCATGGGACTGGCACAAACCAGAGCCTGATCTTTATTCCTCCCTCAATAATCATTATTGGGAAATAACTGTTATCAACCAGTGAGCCTGAGCTCTATAGCCAAAAAACTAAACCCTCAAGGAATATAATTTTTAATGAAAGAATGAAATATTTATCATCTGAAGCCGTATTATTAGACAAAACAATGTAAATATATTTAAAAAGATGAGGGAAGAAACCCGACCAAGAAATCTAAAACAAAGTAGAAATATTAAAAGTGAAAAATACAGTAGCTAAAACAAATAACCAACAATAGGGTAAACAGGATAGGTTCAACTTAAGGAAGTCCATTAAAGTTGAAAAGCTCTCCAGAAAGGCAGCAGGAAAGACAGAAAGAAAATTTATGATTTGGACAACAAAAGTCGCAACAACTGAGACAGAAGGGAGGTGGATATCTGAAAAAATGGGAGGATATCTAAAGAAATGAATAATAAATTTCTCAGAGTTAAATATGCAAATCCTTACTCTAACCCCTAGACAGGTTAATGAGATTCATGAATATCAAAGACTAAAGAAAATTCTGAATGTGTTCAATGAAAAAACAAATAACCTACACAGGAAAAGGAATCCGACATCAGGCTTCAAACGAAAACACCATATACAGGAAGAAATGAACTTTTATTTAAGAACTTTGAACTTACAATTTTATAAGCCAGACTATTATTCAAATATGAAGACGAAATAAAAATTGTATGAGGCATATCAGGCTTCAGGAAATAGGCCAGAGATACTCATTACATTCATTAAAAATAATTTCTGAGGAAGTTAAAAAAATTTAAAAATTATATAAGTATAGGTGGCCAAATATCCTGGCAAATTTTACTTTGCCTTGATGAAAAAAAAGAGGACTAGAGAATGTATATTTATAAGTAATACAGACATTAGTAAATTTAAGAAATCAATAGGGGTAAATAAACTTAGGTATTAGGATATGAGCCCCTTTACCTTAATAACAAAAAAGAATGCAGGAACTTTGATACCAGCAGAAGACAACTTGATTTATTCAATGGAAAGCAAAAAAAGAGAAAAGAAACAAAGTAGAATAAATTATAAAATAATAGCAATTAAGTCCAAAAACAATACTGCTTTCAAGAAAGGCAAAGAGTTTAAAATTACTAATAAAGAAGCAAACTTCCCTACTAGAGATAAGATACAAGGATGGAAAAACACATGCCAGGTAAATAAAAACCAAAAGAAAGGTAAAATAGTACCTTAATATCAGACAAAACAATTTATAACACCACCACCACCACCACCAAATACAAAAGAGGACATTTTATACTGGTAAACTGGAACAAAAGGACAAGATCACAAACATATAACAAAAGGACAAACATCACAAACATATAACTAATAATACAGCTTCAAAATATATTAATCCAATCTATAACCAATAAAATTCTAGGAAGAAACAGATTAAGTGGAAATTTCTAACACATTCTTTCCAGAAACTATTAGATCAAGCCATCAATCAATAAGCAGAAATAAGAGAATGTGAACACCACAATAAATCTGAGCTACTAATTTCAGCATATAGATCTTCACACTTAACTTTCATAGAACATTTACAAAAACAAATATTAAGGCCATAAAAGATAATTAAAAAAAAAAAATCAAATGAACGAAGCCCTCAATTCAAGAACCTTGAAAGGGGAATGGAGCAAATCCAAGAAAGAAGGGTTCTCAAACTCCAAAGGCCAAAGTCCATTTTTAGAAGAGTTCTACCAACTGTTCAAAGAACAGTTAATTCCCATTTTATACAAGTTGTTTTGAAAACAGGGGGAAAAGTAAAAACATAAACCCTGTTTATGTCACTAAACAGCTGAAATCTTGACTCTAAAACCAGGGCATGGAATTACCATCCCATGAAAGTTTCTGTATTGTACATACATATATACATACATGCACACATGCATATAAATACACACACACACTCAAGTATATTTCACTAATGAATAAGGACCCTGAATAAAATATTAACTACCTGACTCAACAGTGTAATAATAATAATACATGATTAAATTTATTCCAGGAATGCAAGGCTAGTTTAGCATCTGAAATACAGGTTTCCAAAAATGTATTTAATATGTACCTCATAGATTCAAAGAAAAAGTCAAAAGACCATCTGAATACATACAGGGAAAAAGGTCACAAAAAAAAATCTAAGTAGACACCAAGTTTAATGGAGAGATTTTATATCCATTCCTGGTTAAAACTAGAAATAAGATAAAGATGCTCATGTTTAATGCTAATTGTTTAAAACAGTACTGAAAGTCCTAGCCAATGTTACAATGAAACAAAAAATAAACTTGGTGTGAGGTAATGTGAAAGATGAGAGCTAAAACTGCCATTATTTGCAGACAAGATCTTTTGCCTATGGGAGAAAAAAAAAAGAACAAATTACTATAGTAAGTGTAGCAAGATTTCTGGATACAAGATCAACAGCAAAGGAAATAAAAAATAAAAATAAATCAATAGCACTCTTCTCTACAACAGCAGCAGCCAACATGGAAATACAATAAAAAATAAGATATTATCCACAATAACAACACAACTAAAGTATATAGGAATTAATCAAGAACAGACTATGAGAAAAACTTTGTAATAAAAGAGTATGATTTCAATAAATACAAGGATATGGATGAGACAATTGTACATTAGAAGAATAATCCCCTACCATCACTATAACTCCTATCAAAATTTTAGTGGGGGGACTGTTTTGTGAAAACCCCTCTAAACTTCCTATCAACCAAGGCCAATCTTAAAGAGTGTATTCCATAGGGGATGGGGGGCGGAGGGTAGAAGTAAGCAAGATACTAAAGGGAGAAACAAATTAATAGAAAGATTAAATTATCACCCTGCTAGATATTATTAAGACATACTAAAAGGCCATATTAATTAAAAGAGTGCTGCTCAAAGAAACACAGGTGATTATAAGAAACTGATATGAAATAAAGGTGGTATCACAAATAAATGAGTAAATAATGAACTGTTTAGTGAAGTGTTACAGAAACAAGCTCACTAGGAAAAAAAACAGAAAAGAAAAGAAAAAAAACAAAAACAAAAAACAAAAACCCTGATGCATAGCTAAATACAAAGGTGGCCCTCAGAGGGTTTATTAAAGACCTAAAGATGGAAGGTAAAACTAGTCAACAGGAAATGCAGAAGAAACTAGGAAGGACTTCTTAACTTGAAAAGCAAAAGCCACAGGTCGAAAAACTTAAAACATAAAAATTAAGGATTTCTGTTTAATGGAGAATGCTATGGATAAAGTTAATACAAATGACAACAGATTATTTACGAAGTCTAAAACTGATAAGAAATTAACACCTCGAATATACAAAAACCCCTGCAAAACAAGATAGTAAACCCCAATAGGAAAATGGACAACGAAAGCAACCTAAAAGGCTCACAATCATGAAGAAAAGCTCAAAACTCATTAGACAACAAAAAGTACAAATGAAACAAAATAAGCCTGCACCGCTTAGATGGTAAAAAAAAAAAAAAAAAAAAAAAACCCATAAAGCTGAATGATGCCAACTGCTGGCAGAAACACAACGATGAAGGTTGCCTTCATGCACTGGATATACAGTCATTCTAGAAAACAAGCTGGGAAGGACTTAAAGCTTGCATACCCTATAACTAACAATTCCACTGGTAAGTACATATGCCCCCAAAATTCTTACACAATTCTTTAAAAGGGCATGCCAAAAGAGGACCATTACAATGGAATTTGTGTTGATGGAGCTTAGAAGCAATCAAGATATCCATCAAAGAAAAAGCTTATTTAAAAAAGCATGTAATCAAACATAGTGGACACAAATCACGGTAAGTAACAACATTCAGAAGCTAGGAACTACTGACGAGAGGTTACATACAGATATAGCAACATGGATGGATCTTAAAATCATAAAGCCAAGTAAAAAAACAATTATAAGCAGAATAAGATATATGGGCTATTGTTAATGATTTACAGAACCAGTGAAATAAATAAGAAATCTGTATTTCTCCTAATTCTGTGCATTTCTAGCAAACCTCTGAACAAATCTCAGAAATGGTTAAGAACAGTGTACTTCCTGTGGAGAGGAGTCAAACTTTAAAAGACCAACTCTAAATTGGTGGTATTCAACAAAATTTTAAACTCCCCAAAATCCTATACTAGAAACTAACGGACATTAGCTTTCCACTATTACATATCTAAGTACTAGATGGTCTTAAAAAGATACACCTGCAATGCTGATTATAGACGGATAGAAAAGGACTACGGAAAAGAAGAACTTGTACCTTTCAATGTATCCTGTTGGTGTTTCTACCAGACCATCAAGTCTTTCTTGAAGGGCTGCAAGAATCTGAGGATTTTGCATCATCTGAACAGTCAGCTGACGCGCTTTAAAAAAAAAGGCATCGAAAAAAGGATTTTATGAAAATGTATTAATGCTATTTTAATAGGACAATCCAATCATGAAGTTTTCCTGACTAGCCCATATTTCATTGGCCTGAGTAGAGATGGGCAGCAAGCTGAGGAAAATCCACTCTAGAAAAACCTGACGTTAGGAAAAGTTCAGATTCTGAATGATCTAACAACGCCATTTCTCAAGGCCACTGCCACAACTACTATTAATAATAAATATCCTTTCTCTTCATACCACCTTGTGTTTCATTCACCTTACATTTTTAAGAAGCTCAAAGCTTCATCCACATGCCTAACTATGACTCTAGATAACGCTTTGAAGGCAGACAACACATTATCGGAAAACTCCAAGTATAGTGACACTTTCGACCCTGGGAGGAAAGACTGTGGGGTGAGTAACCTAAATGTTTGTTTGATGCTTATAGTATAGTGTGCTTCTGTGTATCAATAGAGAAAGTTAACAGTTGGGATAATCAAGGTTGTAACTAAAACCAAACAAACTGTGGTTGTTAATGGTGTCTAAAAATAGTATCAATCCAAAAATAAACTAGATTTAGGCACAACGAATTATTCTATTACCATCTTTTCGTCAACAGACATTACACAAAATTGACATGCATTTTCCCAGTTATGTTTTTAAAGGTCAATTCCTAATATTAATTTGATTATTGGATGATGTACAGTTATGATAACCAACATGCCTTTAGAAATGTCAATATTGGCCACTAAGGATACCGATCTACGTATCTTTTAAGACAATGCTGCAGGATGAAAGCTGAAGCTGAAGTTCAGTAGTCTTTTCACAATTAACCTCCATCTGGCTCAACAATGAAAAGTTGAGTCACCTAGTACTTTAATATTCTTGGCCCATACCTATAGGGCATAACCTAAAGCAGTACAATTCCCCACTACCATCACTATCTCCTCCCTTTATAATATTTGCTAAAGAAAACTGTGTGATTTTTGTTTACATTTAATAAATGTCTTTTTCGTCGTTTGGCTGGAAAGGATTAAAAAAAAGGTTGAAATATACAACTTTATGTTTTCTACATATGAAATAACTGAACATTTCCAGTAACTCTAAGCTAGTGTTGTTTAGAACTACCACCAAAAACAACTCCCACCAACACATGTAACATTTCTGAATTCAAAAAAAAACCTCACGGGCAGCTGTTTGACACAACGATGCCGTGTCACTCCAGCAGCAGAGGGCACACAGAGTAACTTCTGATGGGTCACTAACTATATTCATACCTTCCTCCCTTATTACCACTCTATCTCCATCTCCCTCTTCCCCTCCGTTCTTCCCCCCACCGGGAACATACACACGAACTGTTACTCAACTAGAGGTATGGGCCAATGGGTAAAGCAGACAAGGATCCAAAAGTGAACAGTATTTGTTACTACCCTCTAGAAGACGTGTGCCAGCAATCACTGGCTCCTGAAGTAATTTAAAATAATACCTTTGATTTTTGTTTCTTCACCAGTTTCTTCCTCTTCTACTTCTTCAACATCATCCAAATCTTGATCAAGTTCAGACTGTTCTTTGCTACAATATCATAGTATCACACCAAGGTTCAAATGTACCAATTACCAAAAATAAATAAAAAAATTATAGAAAACTTCATTTCATTTTCTAGGTTAATATGCCTCTTTCAAAAATATGAAATAGGAAATTCAGAAGGTAATTCAGTTTTCTTTCTAACTTCATATATAAACAAGCACAAACTGGAAGTACATAAAATTTCATTTAAAAGCACATGATCGAATATAAAATTTATAGTTTAAGCTTTTTCTTCCCCCCCCAAGATTTTATTTTTAAGTAATCTCTACACACAATGTGGGGCTCGAACTAACAACCCAGAGATCAAGAGTTGCATGCTCCACCGACTGAGCCAGCAGGGGCCCCTCTACTCCAAGCTTTAAAAATGTGGTTTGATAGGGTTGGTTCCAGGAACGTGAGGTCAGGAAGTATGTGTTCTTTACCCAATATCCACTGATTTCACTCTTCTTAGTAACAGCACCCTGATTTTATATGAGATAGCAATACACCAAGTTTTTAAAAATCTATATTTCCCAGCCTACCTTTTATTTAGGTGTGGTTATGTAACTCCGGGCAATGAGTTAAAAAAACAAAATGTATAGAATTTTGAGTAAGCCTCCTTTATAGGACAGTAGACAGCTGGGAGGCCTTTTTGATCTTGCTCCCTTCATAGAACAGGGATGTGCTGACTAGAATTCCAACAGCCCTGCTAGACCATAAGGCATCCTAGAGAATGAAAGTCAACAGAATGAAGGAGTTTGAAAAAACAAGGATCCTGGATCCCTGATGGCTATGGGGCAATCACATTGGCCTGTACTGTATCTTTGGACTTTCCTCCTTTTTCTTTCCTTCATAGTGGAGATGGGCAAAAAGTTAAGAAGACCTGAGTCTACTTCATACTTAGAGCAAAGCCAGGAAGATGGCACCATTGAAAGAAAAGGAAAAAAGTAATAACATTCTCCCCACTTCATCTTAAAAATCTAGTTTTTGAACATGAAATTACAATGAGAATTAAAAAGGGAAATAAGGTTATCTAAGTCAACATGTAGGTCTTCCTATAATTCCTTCTGTGATTTTACATTTTAATATTTGGTTTACAGATTTAGTCACATTCATGTTTAGAAACAGCATTTGAAATATTAACTTTCATACAGAGACAAATACGATCTAATTTTCATATAAAAACAAATACAGAAAAGGTCAACTGTGTTCTGACAGCAAAATGTATGTCCCTTCAAACTGAGAAAAAAGTCAGCCATCCCATCAGAAACAATAGATTTCTGAAATTATGTTTGATTTAGTATAAACTTAAACATACTTAGATTTAAGGGCCATTAACTAAAGATCACATAGCACAGTTATTCCTCCAGTATGATTTTAATCATTTATTGAACATCTACATCTTATGGCTTTAAAACGGGTCCAGAGACTATGTCACAAGGTCAAATACAGCCCACTATTTTTGTAAATAAAACTTTACTAGAACACAGCCACTGAAGTTTGTTTACGTACTGTCTATGGCTGCGTTCACACTACAACAGCAGAGGTGAGTAATGCAACAGAGACCATATGGCCCAAAATGCCCAAAATATTTATAATTAGGTCATTTATACAAAACATTTGCTGGCTCCTGCTTTAAAGAACAAGAATCCTCCCTTCCACCCTCCTAGGGCTCACAGCCATCTAAAATTAAATAAGAGGATGGTGAGGAATCAGGCTGTCACAACCAATTTATTCTTTTTCTTTAAATTTTAAAACAAAATGAGGTTGCAAGGTTAAGATAGCAGATTGCACATACTCCTCTGATCTTAATCCTTCCAAAATCTCTACCAAAATTATGATAAAAGGGTTTTTTAAACAGACAAACATTGAAGGACAGGAAGACGAGAGCAGCAACAGCAACTTTACAGAGAACTGAAATCTAACTTAACAGTGGGAAAAGCTGAAAACTAGACCAAACACAGAATCAAAAAGGATGTTTCTGGAACTAGGGCTGGGGGAATGAAATTGGAGAAAATAGGGAGGACTAAACAAAAACTGATAAAGCAGTTAAATTCCCAGATTCTCTCCCTCAACCTAGCAGAAGCACAGCAGTTTCTTCTTTGGAAAGGGTTAAACTTAGAGCTCAGACTGTAAGACCACAGATAGAGCTAAGAGTCTCTCAGATACAGGACTGTATCACACTAGAATGTTCAATGTAGAGACCCTTCCCTAGCCACCTTTTCCCAATTTGCCACCTTTTCCCAATTTGGATTCCACACAACACCGAAACCCAGATCTTTACCCAGATAATCTTCCTTGGGGGTATCTGACCAGCCCAGGAAAAAAACATCATTCTGACAATAGGGATTCTCACAATAAACAACCACCCTGATGACTTACATTACAATCTAAATTAAAAGCCTCCCTCCACCCCACAACACTCAAAATTTCTAGCCAACTTTTTTAAAAAACATCTCTCAACTGCACCCCCACCCCGATCTTAGTGAGCAGACAACCAAGTATTACCTCCTATTTGAGAAAATGCTTTTACACGGAGATGAAAACAAATAGGGGAAAGAAAAATTTAAGAGCAAACATACTATACAGGGAAAAAACATCCAGAGAAAAGATATTACAATCCAGAGAAAAGATATTACAATCAATGAAATAGGAACAAGATGCTATAAAAAACAGGAACAGAGAATAAAGACACTCCTGAAAACTACACAACAGAAATTTAGAAACTCAATACAAGAGCTGAAAGATAAAATTTCTTCAGCTTTGCCCAGAAAGAAGAACGAAGAGATAAAGATGGAAAATAAGACAAAAGATAATTAGAAGAACAAGTTCAACATATAACATAATAGGAGGTCCAGAAAGAGAAAACGGAAATAAGACAATCAACAAAGTAAGTCAAGAATATTCTCCAGAACTGAAAGCCATCAAGTTGCAGATTGAAAGGCCCACCACTGAATGCCTCACACAAGAAATTTAAAAAATACATATACCAATGTGAAAATTTCAGAACTCTGAAGCCAGAGTGCTTCCAGAAATATATATGTTTAAAATAAAATGTCACAATGAATGATCAAGAATTATAATGACTTTGAACTTCAACACAGCAATATTGGAAGCCAAGTGATAATGGAGCAATGCCTTCAAAATTCTGAAGAAAGAGGATTCCCAAATGAGAATTCTACACTCAAACTATCAAACTTAAGGATAGAATCATCATTTTCAGTCATTTATCTCAAAATAATTTATTTCCCTGTACTCTTCCAATAAAGTATTAAAGAAGCAAAAAAGAAAACAACATGGGATACAGCAAAGAGCAAACCCAAGAGAAGAAACAGAAGGAAACCCCAGGAAGATAATAGAATAGATCCACAATGATGGCTAGATCACCAAGGTTAAGCAATCCAGATTGGAGCAGTAGAATACAGGAGGGCAATCACTTTGAAAGCCATTATCACTAAAGTACCTGCTGCCATTCTTTTTAAGCATGGAAGGATTGGCCAGATTCTTATATGTACTTGAATGTGATGCCCTTGTGCTAAATTTTCCCACCTCCATGCTCTGCAGCCTGTCAACTTCTGGATAGTCATATCACATCCCCATCCGTGTCCAAGTGTTGTTTTATCCTACTCCTAGGTTGTGTGACATCACAAGCAACAAATAGTGCAGCTCACTCATTCTCCCTTACCATATTTCTGCAAGACATCCATCCACACTAGAACTCTGCCAGAAGCCAACTTCATTAAACTGATGTTTCTAGAGTGCATGACCTTGCCCAATGAATTCTTCAGGAAAGTTGAAGCTGGACTATGACCCAGATAATCTCATTCTGTTTTTCATTTTCCTCCCTTGGAGACTTCAACTGATAGTGGTAATATTGCTTTTCTTTTTAAACACAGCTAAGTTTGTGACTGCTATTCAGATTTTCAAAATTAAACATCGATTAACAATGTGTAGGTTAAAACTAAAAAAAAAAAAAAAAAAAAAAAAAAAAAAAAAGAAGAAGAAATGAAAAGAAAAAGAAAGAAATGATTTAGACAAGTGCCAAGACAGTGCTTACACATCTGGAGAGGAAAGGTGGAGGGTGCAATTGAGAAGAGGGATACTGGGCTTCTAATAGTAATTTTTACTTATCCTATTGCTCTTTAAACTCTACATATACATTTCACACGCTTTTTATCTTGTATGTATAATGCGCTAAAATGGAAAAAGTCAAGTCTTTGGGAAATACATGTACGATAAAAATGAATTTTGAAAATATTTCTAATTCATTACTGTGCTCAGCACATTCCTAAGAATAAACACTAGCAAACGGTTTATTGTATTTAAGACTATGATTATATATACTATATTTTGTCTTGGATACACTGTACCCAACTATTATAACAGCAGGTACTAAGCATCAGTCTTCACCATACATTTTTATAATATGTTATTATTACTGCTATTAATTACATCACAGTACAAAGTAAAGCCAAATCTCTGGGAAAAGAAAAAAAAAAAACAAAAAAACCAACTATCTGGCACTTACTTGTCAATGTCTGCCATGTTGTAAGAACTCCAAATTATCTATGGAGAGAAATGTCAATGTTAACAAAAAATATATATATCTATATAATGTATTTAAAACCATTAAAAACATTTGATGCCCAAACCCTTTCAGTCAGTACCACACTGAGAACTATCCTGAGGAGGAATGTATACTGCCATTAAAAACACAACAATGTGAAGAAGAAAAATCACAGCACATATATATGGACTTTCATACTAGCCCCCCCAAGTATTTATGAAGAGGATACTGCTAAAAATAAGCTAGTTATTACTAGGCTTTTAGAATCTACCATGTAAGGACATTTTCGTAATAGCACTGCTGGTAAAGAATGTGATGTATGCTAATATCACAGAAAAGGAACAATACAAGAGGTCTTTACTCAAACTCCTTTAACAACTACAAATGGTCAATTTTTGCTTAAATTTTTAGACTACTTTGTACCTCACAGAATCCACTTCATTTTTAATAGTATTAATTCTTATCAAATTCATGTTAAAAAGCCAAAATCTACCACCATTATGCCCACAGAGATCTTTCTAAAAAGTTTAATAATCCTCGTATCAAATGTCAGCCCTTCAAACAACAACAGTTTTAAAGCTCTGGGTCCCAACCTATATCAAGTAAACCTTCCCCAACTCTTCAGATGTACCTCATGTCTTATCATGATAAAGACCACGCCCCCAGGCTACCCTGGATATGCTGGTATATTGTCAACAAACTCTTGGTTACCTGACATCAAAACTGTTAGAACTGATCGGAGAACACCCTAAATCCTTTCCCACTATAGATTTGTATTAACTTAGAGAATATTGCTTTTAGAAAAAGAAAACTGAAGGTAAAAAGAAACCTAAAGGTTATATTCAGGCAGGAAAATGGCTAATGCCACACTTAATGAATACAGAGACTACCAAAAAAAAATAATCTAAATCAAGCTTAGGATCCCACATTAAAGTCAACTTTTCATCTTTTAGTAATTAAAACCACAGCCTTTTAACTCTCAGAATGCTACAAGATGTGACACCTCATATCAACATGTTTTATATGATTATTACTTAAAGAGTTAAGAAGAGTTACTGATTTTAGCAGTCAAGTGCTAGTATGTGGAGTATTATTACTGATCCAACATCCATCCTTTGAAATTGTGAAGAAAATATTTCTTCCTAATAATGTAGCCTACTCTAAGTATTTTTTGCTTTAAATAATTTCTAAAAGTATTGATAAATTTCTCTAGTGATGCTGGGTAATAAGCCAACATTAACAAAATACTTAGCAAACAATTATGAATATTAATTCAAAAATAAGAAAAATATTGAATCTTAGTCATCAAAGAAATACAAGTGGGATTCTAGTTTGTCTATCAAATCAGCAAGGCTCTTCTCTAAATGCAGGGAAAATGGTGGTGAACATGCATTCTTAAATATGGCTTGTGTTCCTATGAACTATTTTCTTTCTGGAGAATAATTTGGCCACAGTAATATCAAAAACCTTAAATATGTCTATCTCCAGCTTTAGTTATTCACTTGTGAGACTCTAACATGAAAAAAATATTAAAGGCCTGAGCTTTTCATGTTTGCGTAGAAGGTTCTTCCAAAATTCAGTTAACACAACTCTGGCTCTTAGCTCAAAGTTTTACTTTTTCAGAGAGGCTTCTCCAACCTGTACATTCTGGCTGAATAAGATTTCTTGGTTGTACACACTCCTATAAAGCCCTATTTCTTTCCATCATAAGACGTCTCAAGTTTGTAATTACAAAGTAGTGCGATTATTTGACTAAGATCTATCTTTCTCAAGTAATGAGAGCACAGGACTCATATTATAGGGATTATATGTGCTTTTGCCAATCGCTGCATTGCACCCTTAAGAGTAGTAATACATAAAGCTTATATAGAAAGCAGCTACAATTACTTACCTCACCAAAAATAAACTTAGTATTAGCACGGAATGTGCATACAATGAAATGCTTTGCAGTCAAAAATGAAGCAGATATGGAAAGAGCACAGGGCATGTGGCAAAATCTGGACAGGAAAACATATATATTACTATATATTACATATGTAATATGTAATTACATATTCAGGCAGGAAAATGGCTAATGCCACACTTAATATGTAATTACATATGTAATATATATAATAATACATATATGTAATAATATATATATATATGAACATGCATACTCATGCACATACTTTATGAATAAAACATTTCTGTAAACATATACCAGAAACCTAATAGTAGTCACCTGTAAGAAAAGACTGGGAAAAAATGAGAACTTACATTTCATTCTGCATTATTTGGCTTTCCCACATACAAATACATTTCACTAATATTTTGGAACTTGCTGGGTTGAATATACAGCCTGGTAAGTCCAGCAATTATCAAAAACATAAAACACCCCCCCCAAACTTCTAATTTCAGATTTTTATAACATTTTAACATGTACTCAGAAAAATGGCTATACTGCTACCTTCCCTGTCCATTTCATGGGGGTCACATTTAGATCAAACTCTTGAAATGAAATTCTTTTGATTTTTTATTAAAGATGATTCAAGACAGAACAGGATGCCATTTACTTGTCATAAAAGACTTAACTTGTGTTTGATAACTACTGAACATTCGATAAACGCAAGTTTTTTAATTCTGTCCATTTTAAATTATCTTAGCACAGGATCAATATTTCTCAAAATAATTAGTTGAGATGATTGTTAAAATGTACAGACTAACCAGTAAACGTGCCATGGTGACATTAAGATGTTAACACTAAGGAAAACTGGGTAAGGGGCATATAGGAACTCTCTAGGAATACCTCTACAACTTTTCTATAAATCTAAAATTATAAATAAGTTCATTTAAAAGAGAAAGAGATTAATTCCCATGCCCAGATTCTGAACCAAGAGGTCTGAGAGAGCGGACCCAAAAATCTCCATTCTAAACAAGAAACCCAGCCTCTGAGGCAGGTGGTTCTCCGACAATCAGATCACACTGAGAAAACACAGGTTTCAGTTAATATACCTCCATTAGTTGTTTTTTTTTTTCTTAACTGCACTCAACATTAAATAAAATCAATGAGAATTTTTTATTTATCAGACATGAAATTGCTTTCTAAGAGATATGAAGAATTTCCATTTCTGGTAGTGACAAGCTAAATAAATTATACAGATCAACTCTGCATAAAATAACTTCAAGTCCAGAATAAATATTTGCTAAAATCGTAAAAGCAAGGTTTTAACTACTGAGAGGTAAAATCAAAAGCCCCAGACCTATCCAAGGTGGGAAATCTTTATAGCGACCCTCCACATTAAGCAGGAACCCCAAAGTGCAACACTCTCAGGGATGATAAACCAGTTCTCTTGGACAAATAAACTAGAATCACTTATCAGTGTTGTCCCAAAACCTCAAGCCATGAGCTTAAAGTGGTCTGCCTGATAGTGTTCCTAAGCACCTACATATCCAAATGTGAAAGGCAACTTCATCCTAGACCTCAAATAATTTATACAAGTAGTTTTCAAGAGCAATAAGGGCAACAGAAAGGAATACAACAGAAACCTGTCCCAAAGACTTAAATATTGTCAAAAGGATTATAAACTTATAAACAAAGACAAATGACAACCATGCTTACTGAGTTTGAAACTACAATGTCTGCAGAAGTATCTGCAAAGAACAGCCAATTAAAGGTGATACAGCAAATTTGGCAAAGAACTAAATAGAACTTTGAGAAATAAAAATAATGGAAATCAAACCAAATGGGCAGGTTTACCAGTAGACTAAACACAGCTAGAAAGATAATTGAGGGATGCAAGCTTAGAAGAAATCTTCCAAAATATGGCAGAGACTAAAGGATAGAAAACACCGATGTTAAAAGATATTTGAGGATACAATAGAGTCTAACGAAGATTTAATACAAGTTCTAAGCGTTAAGAGAAAAGAATGCAGAAAATATTTGAAAAAAACCAAAAGCTGAGAGTTTTCCAGAACTGATAGAAGATAGCCCTACAAATCCCACCAGAACTGATGGAAGTTAGCCCTACGAATCCCAATCACGATAAATAAAGAAGAGAGGCGCCTGGGTGGCTCAGTCATTAAGCATCTGCCTTCAGCTCAGGGTGTGGGATCGAGCCCCACATCAGGCTCCTCCTCTGGGAGCCTGCTTCTTCTTCTCCCACTCCCCCTGCTTGTGTTCCTTCTCTCACTGGCTCTCTGTCAAATAAATAAATAAAATCTTAAAAAAAAAAAAAGGATAAATAAAGAGGAAACCTACACTTAGATTTATCAATGAAAAGGCAAAACATTAAAGACAAAGACGTCATCTCAAAAACACAGAGAAAGACTCAGATTAAAGCCATAAAAGTCACAGCTATCTTTTCTTCAATAGACACCAAAAGACAACAGAGTCCTCAGTGTACTGAAAATAGCCAAGGATCTTAGAATATTATACCCAACTAAAACACCTTCTAAGAATGAATGTGAGGGGCACCTGGGTGGCACAGCGGTTAAGCGTCTGCCTTCGGCTCAGGGCGTGATCCCGGCGTTGTGGGATCGAGCCCCACATCAGGCTCCTCTGCTATGGGCCTGCTTCTTCCTCTCCCACTCCCCCTGCTTGTGTTCCCTCTCTCGCTGGCTGTCTCTATCTCTGTCGAATGAATAAATAAAATCTTAAAAAAAAAAGAATGAATGTGAAACAGGTATGTATTTTCTGGAAAAAATGCCTCCAGCACTCTAATAAGTATAGTATAATAAGTATATTCTTCAGGCCGAAGGAAAGTGAACCCAAATCGAAGAACTAATTTCCAAGAAGAAATGAAGGGGCAAAAAGGATAACTGCATACATATATCTAAATAAACATTTTTAAGTATCACTACTGTGTAGTGTATTAAAAATTAAAACTACCACAACATTAAGTCAGTGGTGAAGGTAAACATAATCTATAAGATAAAGATATAGTTTCCAAGTAAAATATAAACCTAACCAAAAGAAAGCTGGTATCCCTGTATTAACATCAAAAAATAAAGTTTAAGAAAAGCATTACCAGAAATAAAAAGGTCACTCTACAATAAAAGATTGAATTCACTACTCAATATATGGAATGTGCAGATCTCAATTCAAAGGCATGGTTCATAATAATGTGACTGAAGGCAAATCTTAACCTGAGAACTTGTACACAAAAAAAACCTTTCACTGAAGGGGGGAAATAAGCCACCGAATTAAACCACAAACTGATTATAATTTGTGGTCCTGTAGTAGTTAGATGTCCAGACATGTGTTATCAAATAATCTCTCACCACTCCAGAAAACCTGACTCTGAATGAGTTCTCCTTTCAATGAGGAGTAAAGAAAGCTAACATTTATGAAGCCTCCTCACAGTAAGGGACTATTATACGCTTTCCTCCTATCTGCAGATAAAAGCAACTTACTCAGCAACACATGAAGGGTAAGAACCTAGTAATTAAAATCTGACTTCCAAAACCCATGCGGAGTCCACTATTCCAAAAACCAAAGTACCTGCTCTATCAGCCTACTGTTAACAAAGATTATACAGTAATGCACTAGTTGATATTCCTTTACGTAAAATGACTACTTCATGGGGACACAACCAATCATTAAGAATTACAAATGTTTTAAAGCAAGAGTTCAAAGGAACCAGTAATAACCCAAAGATAAGATTTCCCTTTACCTGAGACCTCACATATCCCTCCAAATGCACTTTAAGCAAATCTATATTTAAGACACCGCTGTTCTATTAGTAACGTTCTCAGTGGCCGAGGGGCTCAATACTTTATTTGGCTCCAACACAGCCTCACAGTTAGAATATCCTATTCTTTAGGATCACTTTTTCAATTCTCCAGTGTCAATAGCCAACTTGGAACTGACCTCTGTCTTAAGAGGCGCAAGCAAAACGGACTCCCATTTTAGAACACTACGTATCTTCTTGTCCAAGGGAGCTCATTATCTAGATTATCATCTTATCCAACAGCACAGAAACATACCTGGGTTGGACTGAAAATCTGGTGAAAATGCACCCAGCAATAACAAAACCAATTTAATCACATGGCGGGGAGGAGAATTATACACACACACGCACACAGCAGACAAAAAGCTTAGGAGCCATCACTCAACTGTATGTAAACAAATTCCATGTTGGAAGACACCCTGACCATAAATACTGTTGCTTTTCCTTGGAGCACCGTGGAACCCAAGCAAGTGTGCTTCTGAATTCCAAGCTGATGTATAGCATACAGTTTAAATCAAGGGAACTCCCTTTAAAAACCAATACAAAAGCCTCATCGTTAAGTCGTCGTTCCTCGGTTATGTAACCCTGGAGAAGTCCTTTAACTGCTCTGTACTTCAGTTTCCGCATTAAAATGTTGATACTACCTACTTCTAGGAGCATTAAATTAGTTAATAATACGCAGTAATTTGTGCTCTTACATTATTTATCCCTGTTGTGTTCTTCTGTACCCTCTTTACCCTAGAAAATAATTAAGTGTAATTAATTAAATGTAATTAATAGGCTCCTCAACATTACAGCCCCCTTTCCCAGTAAAAATTAAAAGGTACAAAATTTCTGGGGCGCCTGGGTGGCTCAGTCATTAAGCGTCTGCCTTCGGCTCAGAGCGTGATCCCGGCATTCTGGAATCGAGCCCCACATCAGGCTCCTCCCCTAAGAGCCTGCTTCTTCCTCTCCCACTCCCCCTGCTTGTGTTCCCTCTCTCGCTGGCTGTCTCTGTCAAATAAATAAATAAAATCTTTAAAAAAAAAATACATAAAATAAAAAAAAAATAAAAGGTACAAAATTTCTGAACAAACAAAAATGTATCAAACCATGTAGTGTAAAAGGCAGAGTTGGTAACCAAAAGTACAAAGGCCACTTTGGAAGGCAAGTACAGCAATGTGATCTACTGGTCTGATACCAATGTACTAAACAATTTAGAATGGGCTTTGGAAAGCAACAACGCTCACCTTCTAAACCCTACTCTGCCCAACAAGGAGAACTTCTTATTCAGATGAAATTAGTACAGAAATGGCACTTAAAATCACTATTAAACAAGTCCTTCATGTAAAGAATGTTATAAATACTACTCTGTCCCCCACTTTTTCTTTATAGCATTCACCACAACTTAACATTTTGTATCTAGATAACCAATACACTTGCTTTGCTCATGTTTTAAGATGTCCAAATATTGATGCTAAAATATTTACTCAAAGAATCAAATAAAAATACAAATAATTACAGGTTTGATTAGACTTGAAGATCTGAATGGACCGATCATCAGTTTTCAAAACTGATCAGGAATCATCCTAATCTTATTTTCATTAACATTTCAAATTTACGACTAATCAAAAAAATGAGCGAAGATGTAGTATTTGATTTTGACATCTTCTTCATCCCTTGAAGTCAAACAGATTTTGCCTCGTTTAGCCCCTTTTCCTACAAAAGGGGTGTTTTTAATATAATTTGGGGGGTTTAGAATCCAGTCAGTCACCTGGAGACAATGTGGGCAAACTGAATAATAAAATGAGCAAACAGCATTTTGGATTAAATTAATTTTGGTACAAGTGTTGGGTTTGGTTGATTTTTAAGTCTCTAGAGGACAAGAACAGTCATGTGCCACATTTAGCATTAGCTTCATATTTTGTCAACAGGCCCAATATCAAAAATAGGTACTTTGCAACAGATAAAACTTACATTTTTTCAAAGTGGTATGATGAATTCTTTTAAAGCTGCATTTATCAAATTAACATAACGTTGACCAGATATGATAATCTATGAAGTCAAGGTTTCATGACCAATGTTTAATTCCATCTATTCTCCACAGGACCAGTCTTCTTAGAAGTAAATTGCACATTTTAGATTTGGACCATTAATTTGAACTCTTAATTTTTTTAAATTTTCATTTAATTTGAACAACTTCCGACAAGCATGAGACTTAGTCCCAGAAGATCACTGTAAACCTTATTTACCCAAACAATTTAAAATAAGTTAGTCTATACAGAAGATTTTCCCCTTATCCAAAGGTAATGTGTATTACTTCCTAAGTAAAGTAAGTACAGGAGTGTTAATGTAGGTTAACAAGAAAATAGGACTTAAATATTAATTTTAAAAGATATTTTGATGCTACCTATTTTCAAAAACAGCAAATTCCGTTTTACAGCTCTTCTGAAATCAGGCAAACAGTGTTATGAGATTTTAAAGTGCAGTCCTTACAGAACTAATTACTAATCATTTATCAGAGAGTGATGATCTAAAATAGGGGCTCCTTGAGGACATTGCGTGCCGGGTTCATTCTTTTTGTACTCTGAAAGCCTAGCCCTCCTAAGTAGGGCCACATTCCCCGACTCCCTTCACTGCCTCCTTTTATTAGTAGGGGCACCAACAAGACAGCAGGCAACAAACCTGGCCCATTAAGTTTACATTTATGCCTCATTTCCACCCATACTTCCTCCACTCAGCCCCCATTCATCTTAAAAACAAAACAACTAGTTAAGTAACCTGTTCTGGGAACTTCAATAAAGGAACTAATTTGTAAGAATGTGAAAGAACTCCTAACAGAATTAAAGACATTGCAGGCCAAATCGTTTATTTTCATCTTAGAACCGTTTACAGGATTATATTAATTCGGATCAATTCTCCCCAAATAATGAAATCCTGGTTAAGACACCCATCTAAAGTCTAACTGTACCGGAAGTGCACAAAAAAAAAAAATCATGGGTTAATAACAGCTAACACGACCCCTTTACAAGCGTCAATTCTTTACAATCCTAGCAGTGGAGGCCCTGCTTCATCACCCATCTCCTAACATCCATACTTTCCTCTGGTACCAATAAAAAGATTAAGACCAGAGAGAAGCAGGTAGGAGTTTGAAAGCCAAAGGCTGGACTTATTAACTATTAATTTCCATCCCACCACCCCCTACAACTCTCAGTAAAGTGAGGACAACCCAGACCCCGGTCTCCAGTCGAGCCCAGGCGGCGGCCACGTGTCTAGGGAAACCGCCGGGATTTCCCCTCCCAGCACCGTCGCCGCCTCCAGTGGGCGGAGAGCCCAGGAGCCTCGCAGCCTCCCCGCCCCCTCCGGGCCTCGTCCCTTCACATCCCCTCCCTCCCCTCGGAATTCGCAGCCTCTGCCGTTCTCTCCATCCCCCAGCGGCCTCCCTCCGAGGATTATTTTTGAGGAAGCGGGGGCGTCGAGGAAGCGGTGGGCTACGCACTCGAACCCGGCCCGCACCCCGGGCGCCCTGAGAAGCCAGCGGCCGTGCGGCTGGGGACCGGGAGGCGAGACCGTGGCCTCGCTCGGGCCCGCGCGCAGAAGCCGGTGGGGTTCAGGGAACCTCGGCGCACATCAGCACGGCCCTCGGGCCTCGCAGGCCTCACCGACCCCCCGCGTCTCCTCAGCCGTTCCCGAGTAAAGCGCCAGCCAATCCCGGAGGCCTTCTCAGCCTACGGGGACGAAACTCGGCGGACGGCTCAGGCTCCGGCCTCACTGGACGACCCGGGAGGCCCCGGAGGCCAGCGGCCCCGGGCCTCATCTCCCCGTCCCTTCCCTCCGCGCAGGCCGCCTGACCGACTCTACGTTACGTTCCCCTCTCCCTTTCAGACCCCCATCCGTTACCGGTGGCTAGCACGGGGAGCCAGGCGGTCGGAGCTGCGCAGGCAATGACTCAGGGCGGCGGCGGGAGGAGCAGGAGGCGGCGCCGAGAGCAGATGGCGCTAAAAAAGACCCGAGAGCCCGCCGCTCGCGCTCATATACAATTAGCGTCAGCACGTAGGGCCCGCTCCACCGCCCCCCCAGGCCTCGCCGTCCCCTAGCAACGCGAGCAGGAGGCGGGTCCAGGACGCGTTGCCTAGCAACAGAACTGTCCTTCTTCCCCGAAGACCTCCACACCCTCCGCGCGGTGCTTGGGGTCCTTGGGTTCCCGCCTCCGCCTCCTGCTACGCGCCGCGCCATCTCTATTCTCCCCGCAGTACGGGGAAAGAAATCACAACCCTTTGGTTCCCGGGAGGGTCCCTGACCCGCTCGCCTCGCCCCTGGCCCACCTTGTTCTCCTCGGCCTGGTGTAGGGAGGCGTGAGGGCGGTGGGGAGGGGGGACCGCTGCAGCTCGTCCCTATCCCGGCCTAATTCCTGCAACTCCCCGGTCCCCGGTAATCATTTTCCCTCGCCGCCCATATTTTCCCCAAAGAACAACAGTTCTTTCCTCCTGACCACCTTGGCGGCGTCTTCTGCCGATTTTGCGTCTCCTAACTCGGTGGGTCTCAGTGGCTTCCGGGGCTGCCTCCTCATCCCTACCCCTCCATCCTTTTACCTAACGTGCGATCCCTCATTTCTACTTCAGTTCTTTTTATGGATGAAAAGACAATGTTTGTTTATTCTCTGGATGCTTTATAATGAAGACCCTGTTGTTTCATCTTGGTGAAAAAATATATCTTGTTTAAATCCTCAGGCCTGTGGAAACATCATGGCTATTTTTCAACTGATGGTGGATTGACTAATGTTAACTCTTAAAACAGTGGTTCTCAAAGTGTGGTCCCCAGACCCTTTCAAGGGGGAAGTCGAAAGTATTTCCATAATAATACTAAAACGTCATTTGCCTTTTGCATTCTCATTCTCTCACAAGTGTAGAGTGGAGTTTTCCGGAGACTACATGACATGTGATACGGAAACACTGAAAAAGGAAACAGATAATAAAATCCAGTCATCTGCAGTTAAACCAGACATTAAGGACATTTGCAAAAACATAAGACAATGCCACTCTACTTAATTTTTTTTGCTTTGGAAAGTAGTTACTTTTCATATAAAAGATTCTTTTATGTTAATATTTAATTGATTTATTGTCTTTAGATGAAATAATGAATACTTTTTTAATTTCTTAATTTCCGATATAATAAATATCAGTATCTAGAATGCACAGGATAGTTCTCTGGCGTCCCTAAGTTTTAGAGTGTAAAAGGGTCCTGAGACCAAAAAGTTAGAGAACCTCTTCTCTAAATTCTCATTCCTTTAAATTTCAAACTGCCTGGAGTCATCTATTGTAATGCTCACGTTGAACAACTATATTCCATTTTAAAGGATATAGATTTTCTTCTGGCATCCCCAATCTCATTAAACTGTTGCCTTTTCCACTCTATGCTACAGATGCCTCAGTTTACCCATTCATTTTGGTTCTTCAAATGTGATTTTGTTTTTTTTAACCTTCTGTCTGTATTCGACAATGATGTGAGGTTAACAAGTAATTATAATAATATCAGTAATGACTCCTCGTGAAGAATCCACAATACATAAACTAGGTAGACCAGTGCCCAAAATGTACATACACTTGACACTAATTTCAATGGAAGCCTCAAGATTATTTTATTCTAATCAAAGCTATGCACAATGCAAGTTAATTAGCACACTAGAAATGACCTAAATTACTTTCACCTCCTTTCTTTAAATCTTTGTGGTTGTAGAACTTCTGAGATCAAATTGAGAAGTTAGCCTTCATGATGATTTCTATCCCGCTCCAGAAAGCCTCATCAATTTGAGTAACTGGCCTTAGGCTCCTAATTTCTGATGCTTCAACCTCACTCCCTTATTTAAAGGGCTTATCATGGGGCGCCTCGGTGGCTGGGTTGTTAAGCGTCTGCCTTCAGCTCGGGGCATGGTCCCAGAGTCCTGGAATCGAGTTCCGCAATAGGGTTCCTTGCTCAGCGATGAGCCCGCTTCTCGCTCTGCTGGCTGCTCCCCATGCTTGTGCTCTCGCTCTCTCTCTCTGACAAATAAATAAATAAAATCTTTTTTAAAAATAATAAATAAATACAAGTCCAATCAAATCTACTTGGTCATAAAACCTGCAATGGCTCTTTGATGTCTACATGACAAAATAATGCCTACAAAGTCCATCTGAATCTGAATCCATCCTGTTTTTCTGGCCATACCTCCCACTATCCACTGTCATGAACCCCATACATTATGACTTTGAACTACTCACCAAACCCTCAACACACCAAGTATTTTTACACCTTCTGCTCCCCCCTTCAACTTTTCTTTCAAAATCAAGCCCAAGTTTTTATCTTTCCTGGGGAATCTTCCCTAAGTCACCAAGGCAGATCTGGTTGCATACTCTTGTCTGTTTTCCAACAACTTTTTATGTATACATGTGTGTTCCCATGTTTCCTTCTTCCCAAACACACACTACACTAGATTATTAGTTACTACAGGGCAGTGTCCTTGTTTTTGTATTCTCCTGGCTTGGATAATGGCTAGCATTCAATAAATATTTGTTTGACAGAATGAAGTAAAAGGAAAGAAGCAAAAAAGTAAGCAAGTGAGAAAGGGAGAAAGGACATAAAAAAGTCATTGAAAACAAACTGGAAGTCATAATACTTTATTAAGTGATCCGTTTTTGAAGACAATTGCATCAATTCTACATTTGTCTATATGAGAAAATTTGACAATCTACTCAGTGCAAGAAGATTTTTGGCTATGGTTTAGATATTGTTTGGATATTTGGATATTATTTTTCCTCATCTATGAAGCAATTCGCTGGTAAAAATAAATACTGAAATCTGAGATCGTAAGAAATAAAGAAAATAAGTTATATGGTATTATTTGGAGATAATTGCAGTGTCCATTATTAGGAGAATAGTGAAATGTGGTGGATGCATATCATAGAATATTATGCAGCAGAATATCAAATGTAATATGGCAACAGGGATAGACCTGCAAAATGCAGTGCTTGCAAAATAAAACCACGATTAGATATTATTACACACCTATTAGAACTGCTCAAATTGAAACAAAACAAAACACCTGGCTGATGGTACAAAATGCTAGTAAAGATGTAGAACAGCAAGAATTCTCATTCATTGCTAATATGAATACAAAATGGTACAGTCATCTTGGAAGATAGTTTGGCAGTTCCTTATAAAGTTAAATATACACTTACCGTATGACCCAGGAGTCTCACTCCTGGCTGTTTACCCAAGTGAACTGGAAACTTATGTTCACACACACACACTCGTAGAGGTGAACATTTATGACAACTTTATTCCTAATTGCCAAAAACAGGAAGCAATGAAGATATTGTCCACAGGTGAATAAACAGTGCACAATGGGATACTACTCAGAAATAAGAAGGAACAAGCTACTAATATACTCAACGACATGGATGAATCTCAAATAACTTTTGCCAAGTGAAAGAAGTCATAATCAAAAGGCTATATATTATAAAATTTCATTTATATGACATAGGGGAGAGGCAACATTATAGGGATAGAAAACATACCAGTGCTTGCCGGGGGCTCAGGAGGGGTGAAGAGTTGACTCCAAAGGTGCTGTAGGGATTTTTTAGGGTAATAGAACTGTTCTATATCAGTAGTGAATACTTATAGACTTTATACATTTCTCAAAATAATTTATTGTATTCACATTTTAAAAAGTCATTCAGGATGTCGTGGGATCCTAGGATGGAATTCAGTCTGACAAATTAATCTAATTGCATTACAAATCTATAATATAACTCATTAAAGGTAGAAGTAAAAAAGGAACTTACTTTAGAAAATAGTATTTTGACTAAATACTATCAGGCTAAAGGCAAAAACAGCGGTACAGAAACCGTGTATTCTATTTGGTAAATTTGTTTCTCATAGAGGTAAGTATTAGAAGTTCTAAAATGAATCTATCTGTATACTAGGTATTTGTATTCATTTGCCAGGGCTGACAAAACAAAGTACCAAACTGGGTGGCTTAAGCAACAGAAATTCATTGTCTCACCGTTTGGGAGACTAGAAGTCTGAAATCAAGGTTTTGGTAGAGTTGGTCCCTTCTGAGTGCTATGAGGATCTGTTCCAGGCCTTTGTCTTTGGCTTGACGATGGCTTTCTTCTAACAGGATCCTCATACTCTCTTCCCTCTATGCATGTATTTGTGTCCAAATTCCCCCTTTTTATAAGGACACCAGTCACATTGGATGAGGGTTCATTCTAATGACCTCATTTTATCTTGCTTTCCTCTTACCTCTGTAAAGACTATCTCCAAATACAGTCACATTATGAGGTACTAGGGGCTAGGACTTCAACATATGAACTTTGGGAGGACACAATTCAACCTGCAGTACCAGGGTCCAACAAATAAGTAAATAATTGTAGATAATGGGAGCCAGGTCTCTCATTATTGGAGAAAAAAAATCACAAATAAGCAAGGAGAGAAGGCTAAAATGAGCCCTGTGATGCTGGATTGGGGCTAGAAATATCAGAATGAATTCATGTTGATAGATAGATACATAGATGATAGATAGATAGATAGATAGATAGATAGATAGATAGATAGACAGACAGACAGACGTGGGCATATATAGGTTTAGTATATATACATATATTCCCTAGCCATTGAGAGGGCCTAGAAGTAGTGACATTCTAGTAGCAATAAGCTTGCCCATCACCCAGATTTTTATTTCTAATTACCATTTTTCCAAGGGAAGGAGAGATAGCTGATTCTAGGACTGGGGAAAATACAAGATAAGTCTAGAACGTCTTTATGTTACTATAAGTTTGAATAAATATAAAATAAAAGTGATGGGGGCATATTGAAAGGACACAGAAGTCAATCTGAAAGAGCTGCCAATGGCCTCCAATGGCCAAAGCTGGAATAATTCAGTAACAAAATAATGATAGTATTGGAATATAATCCAAAGAATAAAATAAATATCCATGAGTTCATAATGACATAAAATTATTGAATGTGGGAGTGCCTGGGTGGCTTATCGGGTTAAGCATCTGACTCTTGGTTTCAGCTGAGGTCGTGATCTCAGGGTCTTGAGATCAAGCCCCACATGGGGCTCTGTGCTGGTTGTGGAGCCTGCTTAAGATTCTCTCTCTCCCTCCCTCTCTGCCACTCCCTCCCCTCAAAAAAAATTACTGAATGCCAAATAAATAGTGGAGAAGGGACAAATTCTCCTTATAGAAGAATCCAAAGAATATATGTAGATACTCCCCACTCCAGGCAGTGAAGATTAATTCCCTCTGGTTGAGGACTGGATATAATGATTCACCTCCAAAGAAGAGTAAGGAAAGGAAAAAATATTAACTTTATAGTAGAGAAATCTGACAAACATCACTTTAACTAAAATGATCACGGTTAACATCATCTGTTAGAAGTCATGTTAATATCAAGTACTCCCTGATAGGATGAAGCAAGAATTAGTATTAAACAGATTAATATTAAACACATTGTAATGGGCTTGGGAGGTAGAAGGGAATGAGAATGAAGTATAGAAGTAACAGGGAATCAATTTATTGATCTAGAAAGGTCTTATCTGGGAGTTAAGAGGAGTTACAAGTTTTAAAAAGAAAGACAGACCAAAAAAAAAAAAAAAGTGGAATGTGGCTATGCATCTTTGCCCATACTAGACATTCAATATTTTTCATTCCTCAATATTCTATCTCTGCAGAATCAAATTGTGATTCATATTTTGAAAAGTTAGTTCTTGAAGCTAGAAGAAGCAAAAAGCAGTAAAATTAGATTTGTCATCAGTTGTAGCAGAGTAAGTTTGAGCAACTGCAGGACACTAGAGATAAAATATGGAAATAAATTGAAGAAAAATCAAGTCAACAGTAACAATTATAGTAATCGCTAACATTTATTAAATGCCTTCCATGTGCCAGACACTGCTCTACAACGTTTTACAAATATTAGCTCATTTAATCCTCACAACAACCCTATGAGATACTACTATAATTAGCCTTCTGTTCTAGATGAGGAAACTGAGGTCCAGAGACATCCAGGATCTGTCTCTAGGCCACAGAGCCCATAGGTGGCAGGGTCTGGATCTACATCTGCAGAGCCTGGCACAAGAGTCCGAGGTTGTAACCACGTCTTTTCTAGTTAAATGCATAAGATGTCCCAGAATTCAAGGAATTGACTCTGAAAGAAACAGACATGTAACCAAGCAGCTACAATTCAATTATAAGTGCTAATAATATTGAAGTAGGCACCAGAGAAGACGTCCCAGAAGTGACATCTGAAACCAAATCTTGAAGGGGAGGGAAGAATCTGCTGTGTGATAAGAGCAGGGCAGTATTTCTGGCAAGAGAACAGCCATATAGAAGAAGTTTTGGTCTAGTTGTTCAAGGTCATGTGAGAAATACAGTACGGAATACAAATCACTCAAACAACGACTTCCACCTTTGAGCATGGATTTCATATACAGAAAAACTCTAGCCAAGTCATGTAATGTGTTGGTACCAAGTATTTGTCAATTCAGTTTGGGCCTATCACGCTTACATACTTCAGCTATCAAACTGAACCGCTATCGAACTCCAGAAATGTGACTTCTTGGTAATGAAGAAGGTGCCTTTACATAGTCTCACGCCATGAAGGTTGTATTCTTTACAGGTCACGAACCAGATTAAATCTATTTTCCAAAATCTTAGAACACAATCTCTTTTAAAAGCAATTTTGAAAAAGAGGTCACAAAAATCCAAGAGAGAGTGACAAACAGTCGGGGCTGAGGCAGCAAACACTATGGCTTCCTATGTGTTGGTCATTGTTCTCAGTCGCCTTCGTGTTTTAGCTCATTTACCTCTCCCAGCAGCTCTGTGAGGTCGCTACTTATTACCACTATTTTACAGATGAGGTCACTGAGCTATAGAGAGGTTGAGTAAATTAATGCAAAGTTGCAATTAGTTTTGTAACTGGTGGAGCCAGGATTCAATAAAATCAGGTAATTCCCACCTGAATAGAGATGGGAAGGATGCTATTTGGTTCTTGAATTCATTTCTTAAGATAACAAATGGTCTAGTCTGACCAGATCTGTGGTCACAAACTCGAACATCCACCGTTGCCAGGCCAGGGATGGATTCTGTGCAGTCGGGCAGGTGCAGGACAGCAAGGAGCGGAGCGAACGGTGCTAACGGGAGCCCACAGGCCTCATGCAGAGCAGGCAGCTACTCCTCGGTTCCAGCCAGTTGTTGCCCCATGGCTTCGGTATTATCAAATTTTCCAATTTGTCCAGAGAAACTGACTTTCATATGAAATCTGCCAATTCGGGAGGAGGAGTGCATAAACTGAGTTTACTTCTGGACACGCTGTGTTTGAACTGGCTCTGAGGCCTCCTGCAGGTAGAAATTCGAATGGGCAGTTCCGGAGAATCATGTGGGAGGCAAGTATGGATTTAGAAATCTTCAACACAAGGGGTACAGATGAGGAGGGCCATGGAAAAGGTAAGAAAAAAATAAGAGGACCAGGAACTCCAGCATTTAGAAAGTTGGCAGAAGATAAAGAGTCAGCAAGAAAGACCTGTAATAGAAGGAAAGGCAGAGGAGATGCCAAAGGAGGAAGGGGAATCAGATAATATCTATCAGTCTAATCTTGTGAAGAGTCAGTGTACTGATTTCCTTGGGTAGAAGGTATCTCTGACATCAGTAAGAAGAAATATTATTACTAAGTTCAAAGAAAAATTTTCTTAAGGCCCAAGTGGGCTATGGCTTTCTTGCATCAAAAAGCACTAGAGGAACATCCCAGCACTTTCCTACTGCTGACCACTTCGATGGCTCTAATTTAAAAGGCAGATGTATTTTACTTCCACTTTTTCCAATTTCTGTAATATTATTAGCGCAATAATTATAGTTCTGTTTCTTTGGGTATTCTTTGTGTCTGGTATGCTCTTAAGACATTTTGAAATTTCTGAAATGCCAGATTTCAGCAGAACCACCCATAACAAAAATTGTGATTTTGTGGGAAACCAATAGCCATTTAGATTTAACAATTACATAAAAGCATTTTCCACACCTACAAGTTAAAACTTGGTTCACACATCACATATTATTTATAACTTTGCTCAGACATAATCTTACAGTGAATTTGGGACCCCTTTGTCTACGAACACGGAAGGTAAAGGAACCTATCTACTTGGGTTTCCAGGGAGTCATTTTCCCTGCCTGAGTTAGAACCAATTGAAAGGGAGACGGAAGAGGTGAGCAAGTGGACATCAAAATAGTTCCCTTCTTACAGAGAAGGTAGGCTGGAGAACATAGTTTTATATCTACAGCAGATTGGCTCTGCTCATACTTCACCTCTGACTAACACAGGCCTCCCCAGCAGGCACAGGCCCTTCCATATCTTTAGCAAGGCAGAATGCAGACCTGGATGGATAAGTTCTACAGAAAATGGAGCCCAAAAGGAGACTGGGCTTCTCTTACCCAGTTTTTCTCCCAAACTCCCCAGTCAGATACATAACTCCTTCTGCCCTGGGGATAAACAATCCAGAGGAAAGAGCAAAGCAGGTTTTTCTGGTGAAGGTTTTTCCACACTGAAGCCTGAGGCCAGAGAAATGGAAACCACTCCTAATACACCCTACTGCCTTACCTCCTTTCAAGTTCATCCTACAACGCGTCTCCTATTATCCTCACACAGCTAGCAAATGACTAAACCTGGACTCAGACCCAGATCATATGATCTCAGAACAGCGACCTTCATTTATCCTGGGAGGCTATGCCTCAGAGGTCTGTGGTTAAAAGGAACGATCCCATTTAAATTCATTGGGTGGGAAGCTAGGGAAGAGACAATAATGAAATAGCCCCCAAAAAGGCACTGTGTGGGGATTCAGAAGACCTCAAATATGGTTACAACAATGTTACCAACAGGTTGCTTGGCCATGGTCAAGTCACTACATTCTTTATAAGCTTAGATTCTTTGTCTGTAAAACCAGTTTAGCAAGTCCTGCCTTTCTACCAACCTAGAGGATCAAATAAGGTATCTCATAAAAATACTTTGAACAAGCATCATGCTATGTTAAAAGATATCGTAGTTACTTGGGGTGACGTTATTATTTCAATAATATTAAATAGAATAGGAAAACCAGACTGTTTTTCTGAACGTTTACATTTGAAAAGCAGATGCTGTAGAGGCAAGCAGAGGTAGATTTAAATTCCAGAGTCCTCCACACACTAACTGAGTAAACCTGGACAAGTAATTTAATCTTTCTGAATCTGGATGGGGATCAGAATATGCTACCCCCAAATATTTCACTTTGATATAAGGATTATTTTGAGCCAAAGGCAATTGAAAGCCAACAGATGCAGGAAGAGTTCTCTGCCCTTCCTCATTGCCTAAAATCCAGGATATAAATTTCCCTTTGAGGACAGTGCCCCTCCCGTATCAATGAGAGAAGAACGGCTCCTATCATCAAAGATGGAGAGCCAATACCAAGATGGGTTTGCATAAACAGACCTTACTGAAATAGCCCTTATCTTCCATTATTTTCCTTACGTATTTCCCCACAATTTATCACCCTTTGAAGCCCAAATTCTCTTTCCTTAGTTAAGAAGGGTATAAAAGTTCTCAAGTATAGGGGCGCCTGGGTGGCTCAGTCGTTAAGCGTCTGCCTTCGGCTCAGGGCGTGATCCCGGCGTACCGGGATCGAGCCCCACATCAGGCTCCTCCGCTGGGAGCCTGCTTCTTCCTCTCCCACTCCCCCTGCTGTGTTCCCTCTCTCGCTGGCTGTCTCTCTGTCACATAAATAAATAAAATCTTTAAAAAAAAAAAAAAGAAAGAAAGATTTGGTTGCAATCCAAACTCTTAAAAAAAAAAAAAGTTCTCAAGTATAGCTTCTTCTTTGAGTTTTGCTGTAAACTCCTGTGCATGTAAATATTAATAAAAATTGTCTGCATTTTCACCTGTTAATCTGTCTTTTGTTAGTTTAATTCACAGGCCACCGCATGCTGAACCTAAGAGAGTAGAGGGAAAGTTTTTCCTCCTGGACAAAAGTTTTTCCTCTCTGTCTACATATATGAATGCTTATATCCTTTTTACTTAATAGGGTTTTGTGAGGATTATATAAAGGGCCGATCACATAATTCATTCGATAAGTGTTAGTTTTCTTCCTTTTTTCTTGTTCTAATCTAAAGATCGACCTTACCTACAACACACTTTACTTTTTAATCAAGTGAATTTTATGTGTATAAATCATTTGAACCGTTAAAAAATTCACCTTTTGAGTAGTTTTTTTTTAATATTGGATGGATGGGCTAATTAAATAAACATGATTCCATGACTCAGCATTGTAGAAGAAATTAGCAGCCATCCTTGATACTCCTAAGTAGTTTTCTTAAGTATTTGAATTTTAAAATATTAGTGCTTATCAAAATAATTTACTTGTGTAGCAAGAAGTCTGCTTCTATTAGTTTCTAATGTCAGCACATAAATATACATTCATCATTAATTCAGTTACTCAATTAGCAAAGCTTTATTATGCAACTGCTATGTCTAGATGTTGGATTTTGTAATGTTGGGAATTATGATCTAGTTAGGGATAGAGCCCAAATAAACATAATAAAAGGAAGAACATACTACAACAAGGAACAATAATCTATGAAAGCTGCATAACCTAATGCATTAATTCTCTCATCTGTAAAATGGAAATAACAATTTTTGATTCCACAGGACTGTTGAAATCATTATATAAGATAATGAAGTTGGAATTAGAAGAATGATCCCTACACTCACAGGCCAGTCAGTCTGGGAAGGAAAATATCTCTTGGTGGAGACTATTATTTACCCACTAAAATTCATTCTCCTTTCCTTTCTAGGTACATGGCTGCCCTCCTAGACTAAATTCCTTAGCCTTCTGCACAAGACGAGACATAGTAAGAGACACAGTAAGACCAAGACAGAGAGAGAGAGAGAAAGAGATACACAGAGAAAGAGGAGAGAGAGACAGAGAGACTCCAGATCCAATAATTACTTTCTGGATAATTGGACAAAAAAGTAAAGAGGAGGATCTAGAATTCATTCTGATGGGAAACCTCACAAGGTAATAGCTTCAGAGCATGCACACATATCCTGGCTGTCCTTCAGAACTTGGGTCGCTGGGTGATTCTCTGGGGACACAACTATAGGCTGAATGTTTGCATCCCTTTGAAATTTATATGTTGAAACCTAACCCCTAATGTGATGGTGTTTGGATGTGGGGGCCTTTGGGAGGTGATTAGGTCATGAGGGTGGAGCTCTCATGAATGAGATTAATGCCCTTACGAAAGAAACTCCAGAGAGATCCCTCATCCCCTTGGCCATGTGAGGACACAGAAATAAGATGGCCGTCTATGAACCAGCAAGCTAGTTCTCATCAGACACCGAATCTGGTGGCACCCTCTCTTGGACTTCTCAGTCTCCAGAACTGCAAGAAATGGTTGTTTAAGCCACATGGTCTATGGTATTTTTGTTGTAGCAGCCTAGCCAGACTAAGACAGACACCGACCCCACCCCACAGACATACACACAGTTCTGTGGGACTTGGAGTGACAAAGGTTACTATGGGCAGCCCGGAGGCAATGCCTGAATGCTACTCTATCATAAAGAAGTCAAACTCAGGGGACAGATTAAGGATGCTGGGGCAGGCTGTGTGGATAAAGAAAGAGTATGTAGATAGACAAACCTAAGAAAAGGGAAACCAGGTGAGGAACTAGAGATACCTACAGAGTCTTGAGCTGCCCCATCCAATGCAGCAGCTACTACCTGCATGCAGCTATTGAGCACCAGAATGCGGCTAGGCTCAATTAAGATGTGCTGTAAATGTGAAAATACACATCAGATTCCAAAGACGGCAATGAAGAAAGAATTGAAGATACTTCATTAATATTTTTGAATGTTAATTACATGTTGAAATGATCATGTTTGGGCTATATTGGGTTGAATAAAATGTATCATTAAAATTAATTTCACCTGTTTCTTTTTGCTTTTTAAAATGTCACTACTGAGAACTTTAAAATCACGGTTGTGGTTTGCACTGCATTTCTCTTGGGCAGTACGGCACTACACCATGGATCAGCAAATTTTAGCTCCCAGGCCAAACCTAGCCCAAACCCTATTTTTGTAAATAAAGTTTTATTGGAACACCGCCAAGTCTGTTTGCATAACATTCATGGTTGTTTTCCCTGCAATAGCAGGGTTGAATTGTTGCAAAAGAGACAAACTGTTCAAAGCCTCAACTATTTACTATATGGCCATTTATGGAAAAAGTTCTCCAACCTCTGGTCTAGACTATGGGAACAGTTTTACTTAGCATACAGTTTAAAATTATTTTCTCTTGACTCCTATAATTTCCTGTCATAACCCCAACTTTAAGTAAAACCTGAGAAACTCGACAGGCTGCAATGGAATGTAGGGAAGAAATAAAGCCAAGACAATAGAAAATGTGATTCCCACCCCCTATTCATCTTTCTGCAGCCGGTTGTGCAGAGGCAGCTGTACCCTATCGAGGAATTTTAGGTGGAGACCAAGATCAAAGTGTGTGTGTGTGTGTGTGTGTGTGTGTGTGTCCAGATGGTGTGAGTCCTGTTTGAACTGAAAATGATAGGGAGTGACCCCATGCCGACAAAGAGTTCAAAAGAAAAACCTCAAAAGCAAACTTTTCCATTCTTTATAGTTGAGGGCCTCAGCGTGGCTCGTAATCAGGGGTGGGGGGGCCGATGTGCTCTTTGCTAGGATTACCCACTATACACAACGCAGAATAGTATACCAATGCAGCACCTGTTTAAAGGGGGGAGAAATGTGCGTTTGTAATCCTGGTTCCACCACTTACTAGCAATCCTGCTCAAGGGCTGTGAAGATGAAACGAAATCCTGCTTAAGTGGTGTGCACATATCAAACATTTAGAAGCTTATCATTGTTTTATAAACAAAACACAGGTCAATTTAGAGAAAAAGCAGAAATAATCTTAATTTTAAAAAGTGATAGGAGTTTTAGAGAAAACTGGAAAGACAATAAGGAGAAAACACAATTTGGATTTTGTTCCTAAATTCTGACTTAAATTAAATGAAGCTGTTTAATAATAAATGGTTTCTTTGCTAATGGCCAGTGCTTTTGATCCTGTGTTCCTGTCCTCTTGCCTGCAATACCTAGGTCTGCAGAAGGGACAGTATGATGAGGACTGNNNNGAAAATGAAATGCTGCTTTAGATTTGCCGAAAGATTTCCACTCGTGACATTCTCTGTCTCCTCCACCAGTCTATGGCAAGAGGCTATTCTATTTTGCTGAGCCTGACTGAAATCTACCACCATCCCCCATCCCTAGAATTACTCTAAGAGTTGAACCATATAATTGACTCCAGAAGGTCACAGCTACAGTACTTCTAAGGAAAAGAAAAGGAGGAGGCCCGGATATTTATTTTGGTGGGTGTGTTTTGGATTTTGGGAGAGGTCGTTTTCCTGCTATCGGAACTTCATTTGTTCCCTCTTCCCTGAGACTTGGGCTATTGCTATTGCCTCTGTGTGTGTGTGTGTGTGTGTGTGTGTGTGTGTGTCCACCGCCGTTAGAACGGTGAGGCCATAGTTTGTTCAATCTTCTAGGCAGGCATAAAACGCAGTCTTCTGTCCTGAGTGGTAAAGGGGTGCTCAGCACTGACATTCTGTTTTTCTGCCCCAGTTTATGAAAAATATTGCCCCTAAAACCCATCAGGTTCCCTATGTTTATGAATTCTGAATCCTACCTATCAGGAGCCAATGAGAAAAGCTCTCCTAGAATCTTCTGAGATTCAAAACTGCAAAATTAATACCTTAAGTAAGCTTTGCATTTGACCGCAGTACTCACATGGTCCCTTACCTGACAATATTCTTTCTTCTTTCTTTTTTTCTTTCCTTCCTTCTTTCTTTCTTTCTTTCTTTCTTTCTTTCTTTCTTTCTTTAAGATTTTATTTATTACTTTGAGAGAGGGAGAGAGAGAACACAAGTGGGGGGAGAGGCATAGAGAGAAGCAGACTCCCCGCTAAGCAGGAAGCCCGACACAGGGCTTGATCCCAGGACCCTGGGATCATGAACTGAGTTGAAGGCAGATGCTTAACTGACTGGGCCACCCAGGTGCCCTGACAATATTCTTTCCACCCAAAGTTCCCAATCCTGTGTCCCTTTCTTGCATTCTCCAAAAATAAGGTTAAATGAAAATAGACTCTGTCTAGGTTTTGGTTAAACTCCTGAGCTTTAAGGATTTTCTGCTATTATGCTCAGGCTTTTTGGAGAAGGTTCCCTTTTTTGTGATACCTCAGTATATTGGCTGAAGACAGCCCACCTTTTCAGGGTGGACATGAGGGAAATCCTGGCCATACAATCTCTTTGTTGGAGAACCTGAAAAACAGATACCATTAAAAAGAGTTTTTCAACCTTGTTATAAATAATTAGCAATTGAAACTATTAAAACCTTTTTCTCAATCTCTTTTTTAAAAACACCGCATTAGATAATAGTGGCAAACGTCTATTGAGCTTACCACGTGCCAGGCACTGTTACAAATACTTCATATGTGCCTACCTGATTTCCACAGCCCCTAGAGCTGGCTACTGTTATTTTCACTGTCCCTTCACAGATGAAGAAACTGAGGCATAAAGAGGTTAAGTTGTTTGCTCAAGGTCACACAGCTACTAAGTGTGAGAATCTGGCTCAAGCATCCAAAGTGGCTAAGCACAGGGCTTGAATTCTTATTTTCCCCTTACCAGCCAAATCATTTGGGAAAAGTCAATTAGTCACTCTTAGCTTCATACCTGCATTTTGAAAATGATACCGATCCCATAGAACTGTTATGTAGATTAAAAAAAATTAAACCTATTCTTCATAGAGACACTGGTAACATAGCATTGTTTTTGGAATGAGAAACTATTCTCAGCTGTCCAGACAGAATTATTTGTGGCACGACATCTGCAAGAGGAATTACAAAAGTATGCATTTACATTGATAGCTGGACAAATGACTTCCTTCAACTCTACCACCTTAGAATGATCTTGGTGCTTTGTAAAGTTCTAGGCACCATCCAAATTTACAGCCAGTGATTTTAATCATTCTAGAGCAGTACCGTTCAATAAAACTTCCTGCAATGATGGGAATGTTCCATATCTGTACTGTTCAATATGGCAGCCACTAGCCACAGAGTAGTTCTTGAACACTTGAAATATGGCTAATGTGATAGAGGAACTGACATTGTAATTTTATTTAATTTTAACTCATTTTAATTACTTTTAATGTAGACAGCCACCTGTGGCTGGTAGTTACGAAATTAGACACCAGAGCTCTAGATGATCTAATCAACTACTTTCATCTGAAGAAAAACACCAGCAAAGTCTCTAGGTATCAGAATTTTTTTTTAAAGATTTTATTTATTTATTTGAAAGAGAGAGAAAGAGAGAGAGCACAAGCAGGGGGTGGGGCAAAGGGTGAGGGAGAAGCAGACTCCCTGCTGAACAGGGAGCCCGACCCGGGGCTCAATCCCAGGACCCAATCCCAGGACCCTGAGAACATGACCTGAGCCAAAGGCAGACACTTAACTGACTGAGCCACGCAGGTGCCCCATAGAATTTTTTATTTTCTGTCCTAAATGCAGGATAGAAAATAAAATTATGTAACTATTTATTCTAATGAACCATACAGGTATGGAATCAAGGTGTGATCTGTTCTCACCCCTCAATTGTAGATTGATCAGTGTTTTGAACTATATCAGCTTTCCTCCATAATCTGTTCGCAAGTCTAAGAAACATTTATTCCTTTTTTATGACCATAATGCTTTATTCCAACATACTGAGAATACAGGTAGGAATCAAAACTATATCATAGACCCATTTCATTGTAATGATTTATAGGTGATTTGAATAAATACTTTCCTGCTATAGAAAACAGAAATATGAGCATTCCTCTATGCCATCGATATTACTCTGTTTCTTGTAGCAAAAGCCATCCTAAGAAATGATCACACACCTACTGGGTAGTTGATGTCAAAGGTCTTGGTGGCCTTAACCTCGGAACTCAAAGAGCTGTACCTATAGCCGGTTGCAACATTTTAGCAGAGCCCATGGACAGACTCAAAAATATCTAAGCTCATTCAGTGGCTTGGGAGTTGCAGCTTTTACCTGACTGATTTGGCAGTCCAGGATGCCATGTGTTCTGCTGTTCAGCATAAGATGTGGGACTCTCAATCAAGTACTTACTGACATTTTTGATAAGAGTTTGGTAATATCCACAAGCACTTCTGCTATCTCCACTTCTAATCAGTTGAGTGAAAATTCTGTTGGGTAAGAATATGAGCTGGGATCTTCTTCTTTCTTGGCAGAACAAATTTGCTCCCTACAATCAGGTATCTAAAATATGATACTCCCTGTAACCATCGACATAAAATTTCTTCATTTCCCACATTTACTAGAAAAATTCAGTCAAGGACTGATTGAGATTCGTCACTTCATAATGCTTACTTAAGCCTCTGAGAGTGGGAGAAACTTTTATTATTATTGATTCTTTTAGATTCCCCTAGTTTTGCTTCAATATTGTTAGCTAATAATACTTAGGCTGTCATTTATTGAACATTCACTCTTTGTCAGGATTACATAAATTATCTCATTTAATTAACACAACAAATTTATGAATAAGGAATAGTGTCACATCTCACAGATATACAAACCACGGCTCAGAGGAAGTGATGAAATTGCCCACATCACACAGCTCATGTATAGGATATAGCCAGCATGCTAACCAAGATCTTTCTTTCTTTTAGTTTTCTTTTAGTTTCCTTCCTTCTTTCCTTCCTTCCTTCTTTCCTTCCTTCCTTCCTTTTTGAGAGAGAGAGCCCACACACAAGGGGTCGGGAGGGGCAGAGGGAGAGGGAGAAACTTAAGCAGGCTCCAAACCTTAAGCAGAGCCCACCTCAGGGCTCAATCTCATGACCCTGAGATCATGACCTAAGCCGAAATCTAGAGTTGGATACTTAGCCGACTGAGCCACCAAGTGCCCCTAAACTCAGATCTTTCTGACTCCAAAGAACAATAAGTACAAAACTGTATTTTGTTTTGATTAACTGATATCAATGTACCTGGGCCTATGTAATCTGTTCGCTACAAAAACATTCTCATTAGTTTAAATGTAATCTAAACGTTCAGGAAGTGTCCATGAAATAATTCATTCCAATAACATTCGCTTGTTCTGCAGAGCCACAGATGTGGTCATTTCTGTTACTTGGTGTCTTTGAGTTCAATTCAAGGAAGATTGTTTTGTCATATACATGCTATTTTTAGTTAGAACAAAAGCTCAATATGTGTCATTTGGGCCTTAACTGCCAAGAAACTTTGCCAAATGCATTGCTCAGCTATCACAGTGAACTTATCTTAGGTGCCTAACAATATCATTTGTTTACTCAATATATAATTATTGTATTTACGAGGCCTATTGTGTGTCAGGGGCTATAATCACACCCGGGATGCAAAATATGATGGTAAAGTTGACAGTAAGTTCCTCAGGTAGCCCACAGTTGAATAGGGAAGAAAAAGCTTACATAAACAGCAACACAAATAAATAATTATAGTTGTGACAAGAGCCACAAAGGTAAATGAATGATAGCATAACCTTGCCAGTCAATAGGCCTAGCTTAATGGGCTAGTTAATAAGAGAAACCTCTAAAAGTAAACTGTGATCATTAGTCAGCAATTCCATTATGCATTACTTCATTGTATATAATTTAATAATAAATACATTAGAAAAATCACAAGAATAAATAAGAGGCATAAACATCCCTCTTACTTATCTAACAATTATTCTTGCATTTATTTTTCTTTCAGTAGAACATCAATTTTAAAAATTCTTCTGGAATGCATACAGAGCAGTTTGCAATAATAAAAATGGAAATTGAGTTGCAATGATGTCATTGCTTTTGGCACTGCATTAATAATTTGGAGAAGACAAAGATTAATAGGGTCTTAGCCTTCTGTTCAGAAGTTAAGAACGACAAACATCATGTCTTTGTGAAATAATTAATTCTTACTTCAGATAGTTATATCCAAAAGATGACTAAGAAAAACCAGCATTTTCTTCCTTTGAAGGCTATAGTCCACTATCATATTAAGAACTGAGATAAAAAATATCCTGGGTTAAGAGTCCCAGAAATCAACTTAGGACATTCCTTTCTACTTAGAGCTTGCCTGAAAAAGGGTAAATCTAAATTAATCTTTGCACGGATCAGCCAATGATCAGCAGATATGGGTGTTAGCACATAACCAGAGTAACGGGACACTTGGACCCAAAGAAGACTCCCGTGCTCTCCACAACATTGCCTTCACTGCTCATGCCTTGGTATGTTCTGCAGAATTTAAAGAAGCTGAGTGTGCTAATTTATCTTTGCTGGTATTTTCTCCCTGTGTTTTTCTTGTGTTCAGAAGTGGAGAAAGGAAGATGCTGTAAAACAGAATAGCTCTGAGTTACAGCCTCCATGGCTTTCTCTTCAGAAGGGCCAACCCTTCCACTCAGCAACCTAGAATCATCCCATGCCCGCCCCTCACTGCCAGACCCACCTGCCTGAAATACAACCAGAAATGCATTTGATTTATGAGGTTTCCTCTTTGAAAATAAAAGCATGTCTGGAAAGTTTTTTCCTAGCATGTAAGATCAGAAACATTAACATAATGGTAATTTTTTAAGTGTTTATTTTAATTCCAGTATAGTTAACCTACAGTGTTATATTCGTTTCAGGCATATGATATAGATTCAACAACCCTATACATTACTCAGTGTTCATCATAACAAGTGTCATATTGGGAATTTTGATGAGTAGGGATTGGAAAATAGGGGATTTTGGAGCACAGAACACCTTGGGCTGTAGATTGGCCAGGGCAAAAAACACAGGACAACACGTGTATCCTGGTGATGTTGAGAGAGGTGTTCAGAGAGTTGAGAAGGGGTACAGAAGGAAGGTGGGTGACAACACAAAGCAAAACATATTTGTTTTAAATGAGTTACTTTATGTACAGCATTTAGAATAGTGGCTAGCCCCAAATAATATGAAAATAATAAGTACTTACTAATCATTGGTCCTAGGGCTTGTCAGTTCCCACAATAGGCAGAGATAATTCCATTCTTTCTCCTTCTGTCCCCTCGTTGCTTCTTATTACATGGCCTATTTTTCCAGAGCTCAGAGATATGACTTATACAATTCCTAATACAGTTAGTTCCATGTTAGAGAGCTGGCTCTGAAACTCAAAGAGTATTCATTCTATTGTGTTAATAGAAGAAATGTTTAGAGCACAGTAGGTTCTCAACCAATGTTTGTTTATGCAAAAACATGTTTAGTGTTGATGGGGTTCAAAACATACTCCCCCAAAATATGGTGCCTTGACATATTGAATATTTTAAGCTGAAGGAATTTGAGAAACAGCAAGTACAGGAAGGACTCTCTAACCTTCCCCAAAAGCAGATCATAAGACCCTCCTGTGAGAGGAGCTCTTCCTGTACCCAGAGGAAATGAGCATTCCTGTGTCTAAGCCCTAAAACAGACAGACAGACACATAGACCCAGAGAGGTATCTGAATGAACAGGCCTTGCTAAGTTTCCCCAGTTTATTATCTTATACTTTTAGCTCAGGTCTTGTGCTATCACATTTTCCCATGACTTTCCACTCTTCATCAAACCTAGTATAAAAACACTCAGATTTAAGTGTTTCTCCAGGTCTTTGTTTCATTATGAAGGCTTCCATGTCACGTGAAAATTACATTAAATAAACTTGCATGCTTTTCTCTTGTTATTTTATCTTCTTTCAGTCTAATTTACAAGACCCCAGCCAGAGAGTCTAGAAAGGTAGAGGGAAATTTTTTCCTCCCTAGCAATTTTCCAAACAACCAACATATATATTTTGGGAATAGATGAAGGCCCCCTATGTGTTGGAGGCATGTTTATTTACCTCTTTAGGATTGAAAAAGAAGGGTTTGTGAGCACTTGCAAGTGGTAACTGTGTTGAAGTTTGTGGTTTTATTTGAATTAACAATATTTTCTATTAAAAGTGAAGAATTAAATATCCTCATCTTGGACAAGTTGGAGAAGGATACCTCTTGTCTAAAAATTGAATTAGAAAGGCTATTTCAAGCAGTGCTGGGGTCCTGGGACAGAATCTGGAAAAAGAGACATGAATGAGTTAAATTGCTCAGTGGAGGAAAATGAAAGGTGCCCACAGGTTTTGTTGTTGTTCCTGAGAGGGAGGGAGCAGGAAAGAGAAGGGTGCAAAGAGGAGAGAAGTGGTGCTGAGTAATAAGGCTGGACCCCAAACTGTAAATAGACCTAACACCATTTCATGACCCTCTTGCCTGCCTGGGGGTAGACAAGAGTCAATGTTATTACAACCTATGGTGATTAAATGGTTTGGGAGCAGTGCTTAGGGTAGAAATGGTCACCAACACCCAGAAACCAAGGGATAACTAGGGATCTCATAGGTGGAACACACTTTTGGCTTCGTAATCAGTCGCTCAGTCAAGTCAAGTTTATAGACATGTGGCAAAAATTGAGCATCAGAACAAGAGGTATAGTTAGTTTCATCTAAGAAGAGTGTCAGGACTTAGCAAACATTCAGGAAGTTCAGTAACTAATCACTGATTGATTAAACTAGAAGAGAGCTCTATGCTGGAATGTAAACCAGTGAGTGCTTTCAAAATCTAAATTTAAGTGAGATGAATGTGTTTACAAGGACACTAGAAACAAAAGTATGCAACCAACTGTTAAAAACGAAAGATCTATCCTTTTCAATTTTCAAGATATCTTAAAGTTCTTCTATTAATAGTATTCTGAGTTCTCAAAATAAAAAACACTTTAACAATATTTTCCAGCTGTTATTTCCAAAGCACAGTCTAAAGAGGTTGCTGCTTTTCTCATAAAGTCAATAAATATCTCTTTATATCAAACCTATGGTGCTTCCACAGTAAAGTTCCTTTACCATTTGGGCACTGTCCACCAAATCGACTTCTCAACAGTTTCTCTTCTGCCTTCTCCAGAGATGAGTCTATCCAACCATTCTATTTGAACTTGTCCTATATTTGCTCATAGTTCGATTTTGGTTCATGTCATAAATCATAAAAATGTCCTTTTTTTCTCATTAGCAACCTCCCCTCTCCACCACATCTCAAACTGGTTTAAAAAAAAGAAAAAAGAAAAACAGCTCTCAAAATTTTAAATTCTGCAGAGAGCAACCAAATAGGGCAGAAATCATCCAGGGAGACTTAGTTGTGGAAAGCAGACCATTTTGTTTTGTTTACATGATTTATATGTTGACATCACCTTAAGCAATAACAATTGTAAAATGTACTGCTTACAAATGGTGTTTAATGTTCCCTTGTCTTCCAGTCTCCTGAAGAGTTCCTTCCCTATCCTTAGCCCAACACTTTGAGCCCTATTCTTCCCAGAATTAGGTCTTATGCTCTTTGCTTCTTGGTTCTCTTTTCGCTTGCAAAGTATCTTTTTATTTTAACCTAACAAGATTCCATGAAAGAAAGAAAGAAAGAAAGAAAGAAAGAAAGAAAGAAAGAAAGAAAGAAAGAAAGGCAGTCAGAAAGGAAGTTGGCTTGCCTGAAAGATTCCATGGGG
>NW_024424564.1:16446902-16488348 GCF_017311325.1 Ursus maritimus
GAAAGAAAGAAAGAAAGAAAGAAAGAAAGAAAGAAAGAAAGAAAGAAAGAAAGAAAGGAAGGAACTTGGAAATTTGGCTATCCTGAAAGGTAGATTCCATGGGGATACAACCTAACAACTCTTTAACAAGGACACATGTACATAGAACAGGAATTAGAGGGGCGCCTGGGTGGCTCAGTCATTAAGCGTCTGCCTTCGGCTCAAGGCATGATCCCGGGGTCCGGGGATCGAGCCCCAGATTGGGCTCCCTGCTCCACTGGGAAGCCTGCTTCTTCCTCTCCCACTCCCCCTGCTTGTGTTCCCTCTCTCACTGGCTGGCTGGCTGTCAAATAAATAAATAAAATCTTAAAAAAAAGAACAGGAATTAGAAACCACAAATCCGAAAAGAACAGGCTCTATCTAGCGACCAAAATGTCATCACCCAAATAAGTTTCAGTCAGAGAAAATCAACATTTAACAATTTATGTTCCAAAGAAAAGAACAAAGAATTTTCCTCTCATTCTGAATGGAACCAGAGAGAGATGATGACTGCCTATAAAATAAAAGCCCAAGGCACCACTAAACCCATTTGTGTTGGTGGCCATAACTACTAGTTTGGTTCATGACAATTGATTCAACTGTAGCAATTGCCTTCAACACTAAAGAGAACATAAATGAATAGATCAATCATGCCGCAGTCCAGTTTGGTCGCCACAGGACTCTAAAAATAAATAAATAAATGTCACTGTAGAGAGCTTTAGAAGAAAAATGTTATCTCCTAAAAAGGATACATTAGCCCTTTGTGTTTTTCCAAAGTCATTACTGAATGACTAGGACAATTCACATGCCTCAGAATGGCACTGTTTACTTGTATTTTGATCCCTCAGCAGCATTTGGGTTTTAGTGTTTTGGTTTTTTTTTTTTTTTTTCTTAGAAGGGAGGGATAGGAAACAGCCTGTTTCAGAGTTTCCCAAAGTGTGCATGCTTATCAACTGTACACAGGAGGATGGGTATTATATCCCTGGAGGTGGGGCAAGGAGGGCCTCTTAGGCCAATCTTGGAGACATATGACCTCCAAATTATTTGAAAAATAGCCTTCAGTTCTGAGAGAGGATTGGGGCAGGATGGGAAATGAACTTTGACCAAGACCTAAGGGGATACCAGAGATAGAAAGAAAAGCCTTTTTAAAAAAATCACAATGAAGTGGAAACAGCCTCAGGATGAACTGCAGGGTAAGTATTTTGCCCATGGAGATTTTTATGGTTACCTTCTATTCATAATCGTTGATATCGGATTCCCATTTATGGTAGTAACATACTTTCCTTTTTAAATAAGTATCTGAAATTTTGCAAAGTGAATTGATTCAAGGTAAAATGCTTATGAGTACGATATTCAGATGTAACGAAGTTTCTAAAGCTGATGTGTGAATGGTTGATGTTTAGGAGCAGTTAGCTTAGAGGAGAGCCACTCCAGGACCGCCCTGCAAATCTTAAGCAATTTACTTACTTTCTCTGAACCTCATGATCCTCAACAATAAAATGCTTGGATGAGAAACACAAACTTCTCAGGGCAATTGCGAAGAATAAATAATGGGTGCTCACTTAATAGTCCTTCCCTTAGTAATAATGTGGAAAAGCAGCAAAAAGCAGCAAACTCTCCTTATGGAATTCCCCGGCCTTGCCACTAGATGATAAAGTGTCGTCAGGGATTGTTCAGATTACTATATAATTTTGTATGCTAAACCAACAGAGCATTTATTTGTAGCCCAAGACATTACATTTGCAGAGAGGGTAGAAAAATTAAGTACAACACAACACTGTCCTGTCACTAGCAGTATATTCTGGGGCACTATACTACTGTGTGACTGGTCTGCAGGCCAGTTCTGGGCATTCCTGACCAAAACCCAGGACAACAGATACACACACACACACACACACACACACACACACACACACACAACCAGGGCAACAGGATATGTGTGTGTGTGTGAGCATTTCAGGAGGAAGCAGAAATCTCTTTAAAAATATAATTTTTGAGATGGAAGGAGGATTCTTGTGCCCTCAGTTTTTCTCCCTCCCTCGTTTTTTTTGTTTGTTTTGTTTTTTTTACATATAAAAGCACATCAACATTTATGTTGGATTTCTCTTCTATGTAATTCATAAAACCAGACCTCACCAGCCTGATTACGAAACTCGGTCACACTTGCTTTTACTGCTCATACAGCAAGCAGACTGAGTCCTTCTCCAAACACCTGCCCTCCCTTCCCCCACCCCTGCCTACCAGACCCAGAAGGAGACCAGCCCTTCCCGAAGTATCCCAGAGATATTTCTGGGAATCTCCAAGAGCCCTGTTGGTTGTCATCACAACTCAGTCACCTGCCCTTTCTGCCCCTCCTCCTCCACCTCCCATCTGATGCCATTCAGCAAGCCTAACAATGGGTCACCAAATCAATGTCTGGTGTAGTCTTCACCAACTGTCTGGACACCCAAGGAGGGATAAAGCTAAGAGTTGGGCTCCATGTGGTCTCCACTGGTCATCCAGGCACTGAGGAGTGCTGGTTTCCATTCAGGAAAACAACTTGAAAGCTCAGCCTCTTTTCTAAGTCCATGCTACACTTGACCACCAGGACAAAGCAGTTCTGTTTAGGCCAGAGTTTCAAAGTCTCAAAAAAGGGTTAGCTCCATCAGTTCTAGACCCTCAAATCTTGCTCAGCATTTCATCAGGTGTCATGGAAACACTGCCATCAGTGTTTGGTTTTCTCTTCTTTTATCCCAAGGTTCAGACCCTTAATACAGACAAATGTTATAACATCTCTTTTCATTGTCTTCCTGGCCCCTCACCTAAAAATGAAGACAAATAAATGCCCCTTTCCCTCCAAAAGAAACCTAACCTATCCAGATCCAACTTGCCGGCCAGACATAGCCTTTTCTCCTTTTCATCTGCAAATCTGGTTGTTTTTTGTCTGTCTGTTTGTTTGTCTTAGTTCTTGGAAGTCCCATCTCCTCAAACATCTCCTCTGCGAATAATTTACACTTTCATGGGTTGCAAAATATAAAATTGCTTGAATCTGTGAAATTATATTTCTGCCCTGTGCTCCCCTCTCTGATCATAATTTTAAAGTAAAAATTTTGGCAAAGTTCATCCTCATAATAGCCATATCCATCAGCAATTTATTTATAATGATTGTGCATTTCTCCCAATCATGAGTCTGGGAAAGAAATAAGAATATATCACCAAGAGTTATACTCTCTTTTCCATCTACCTCCAGGGATCACTACTTCTAACCTAATACATGCATAATAATACTAGACGACAATTCAGAAGACCATGATTTTAATCACACCTAATTTGGAATTAACCAAATGACCTTAACAAACCACTTTATTTCTTTTAAATGTTCCTAAAATATTTTAATTACATGTATATTTCCATAAAAGTAATATCTATGGTGAGAGTATATACTGACATAACTTATTCTGAGAACAATCTAGCAATATTACCTATGAAAATATTAATAGCAATAACTTCAGAGTTGAAATTTTTACCAATTTTTATTATTTTTATTTTGTTTTTGTTTTTTACATTGAGCCTGTAGTGCCTATATAACTAAAAATATTGCGAAAAGTTTACAAAATATAGAAAGAAAAAAGAAATTTATCCAAAACCCCAGGCTAGGTGAGATTAAAGTCTTCTGAATTGCTGTCTATGATTTTCATGTGGACATAAATATGATCATAAAGTTACTTAACTTACCTGGTTAGATTTGGTATGACAAAGTGTTCTTGTACTTACAACTCACCCTACACACTGCTACCTAAACTCAGTTTTACTTACTTGGGGAATGGCTTCTACAAATTTTGTTACTTTGTGACAGCTCTTCCTTCAAGGCCCAGACCAAGTCCATGTCATCCATAAAACCAGCTTCTAGATCCTTCTTTCCCATCAGTCTTGACTACTTGGTCTACTCATTTGTCACTCAGATGATATCACAGATACTGTTAACCATCCTTTCACCTGCCCTTCTGGTCTCCCTCTGCATCTAAGAGCTTCTCTTGGATCTAGACTGTGCCCCCCATTTTCTACATTTTCCCTGATGAGCACAGTGCAGCAGACATTCAAAACTTGTTTGAAGATATAATAAAGTGATCTCAATTCTATTAATATCTGTTTATTAATACTGCATACAGCATCTTAGAGTAGATACTGATTGTAAAAATATTTCCCGTATTGTGGACTTAAGATGACCACATGGAGTGAAGGAACAATGCCTGGCCAATAGCCACATTTTCCTCCGGGCATGGTGGACTTCAGCAACTTAAAATCTTATTACTAAGCAATTTCCTTTTTAACATTCCTTTAGAGAGATTCATTTCCCTGAACAATTAGTCACCTCTTAGGATAATTACCTTTTCCTCCCTTTAACAAAACTGCAATGACCAAAAGACAGGCTGATGTTGAAAAGTGGAGATAAATTTCTTTACAAAATATTTGGATCTGGAGTCTATAGTAACTTCTATTTTTAATTTGTGAATTTGTGTGTGTGTCTTCATTAATGTGCCGTCTGTGACTGTTTCCTTATAAGTGGTAAAATTTTTGAAAGACATTTTTACAAATGTAAATTATTTTAAACCATATAGTAATTATTATAAATAGACTACTCAAATACCTCTTCACTTGATGATATTATCAAATTGTATCTAATTGCCCTTTTCTTTGTAATATTTCTTCTCTATCAATTTTTTTTCATCTTCTTTAAACTTTTTTAGGTCTTCGTAAATTTTTTCCAAAAGTAAGAAAATTTTTTACTCCTATACATTTTTTCCCAATAGCCTGGTGATGGCCAATTTGGATCCTCATCTATTTTTATTTTTATTTATTTTTTAATTACTTATTTGTTTAAGTAATCTCCACCCAACCTGGGCTAGAATTCACAACCCCAAAATCAAGAGTCGCATATTCTTCCAACTGAGCCAGCCAGATGCCCCTGGATCTTCATCTATTTTTAGATAGTCATCTTTTCAATTAAAAAATCTTCACCTTTTAAACATTTCTTGTACTTACAATAATTAGATGATACATGCACATTTCAAAAATTCAGAAAATACAGATAAACTGAAAATTGACCAGCACTGGAAGGATATGGATAGATTAGGAAAAACATTCTAGAGACAAGAATGAATTATTTTTCTACAAAAAGTGATATAAAAAAATTATTGTCACATGAAGAGGCAATCAATGGGAAGACAGCCAAAAATGTTGGGGGGAATTATAGAGGTGATTAATTAATAAAAACAATATAATATTATTTTTCTGGGTTTTGTGATATTTCCAGTCTTTGTCACCTTTTAAAAATTGCAGTTTGTTATGATTTCTTATCTTGTTCTAAATAAATATTTGCTTTCACATCTGTGCTTTTGTATTCTTTTTCTTAAAGAGGATTCCTCTACTAAATTGTTCAAGCTTCAGGTTCCACAAAATCTAAGTCAATTCCTGTTGGGATGAGTATTGGTGTTTTTAACAAAGTATTGTGATTAGATATTGCAAAAAATTTGCCTAAAGAAACAACCCAAACACACAGGAAAACCACTGATGAAACAAAGACATAATGGATGTCAAAATGAGCTATTCTGGTCATAATAATTCACTCTATTCACAGACTCAGCATTTATGAAACAAGATTTGGATGCTCCCTCCCCCTCCAAGCACTGTCTCCTATGCAAATTCTAAATGGCTTATATTTAATTTCTGTACTTGTCATGGATACTTACCTTTCCAATATTATTCTTTGAATAAAATCTTGGTTTAAATTGTAGAAATTGTGTAGTCTTTTGTTTAAATTGTAAAGATGGTTTGTTTCTTGCCTAACCACACAAATGGCATCTCCTTTAGATGGAGCAACCAGGGATCATATTGATTTAGCATTCTCTCATCCATTAAAAATGTATTATTCCAGACATCGTAGGCAGAAGTATGAGGGAACAGTGAGAGGGATGGGAATATAAAGATGAATAAGACATTGCTATTGCTCTCAAGAAGCTCACAATCTACTGAAGAAGATTCATGGCCTAGGATGAGACACATACTTAAATGCTGTGCTATGGGGAGAAAATGTAGTTGATTAGGTTGGGGGGGGGTGCCCAAAAAGACTTCTTACAGGCATTAAAATTTGAGCTAGGTCTTGAAAGATAAAAATAGCTAATCATGTTGAGATAGGGAAGAGTATTCAGGGCAAAAAGAACAGTAGAGTTATGGCAAAGAGGGATGATTAAACATGGTATGTTGGGATAAAAGGAGAAGCTGAACAAGGTGCACATAGGGGAATATCAGGGGTGAGAATAGAGTGTGGGCTGGGGCCAGACCATGGGCTTTCTTGAAAGATTTTTAAGAAGTGTGTCACAATTATGTTTGTGTCTGAGAAAGTCCACTCTATCTCTATTGAATCCATGAAAATAGGGACAATTAATATGCAAATATACTGGGAGCCTGGGTGGCTCAGTCAGTTAAGCGTCTGCCCTTGGCTTAGGTTAGGATCCCAGGGTCTTGGGGTGGAGTCCCCGCTCAGCAGGGAGTCTGCTTCTCCCTCTGCCCCTCCCCCTGACTCGTGAGCACTCGCTTTCTCTCTCTCTCACAAAAATAAATAAAATCTTTTTTAAAATATGCAAATATACTTTTAGTTTAGTGGATCTATGACAAAACTTCCCATTTTTGGACTCAATGTCTTGGTCTAAGATTTGCTGAGACATGATATCCCTTCAATAGGGTTCAAAGCTGTATCAGGAGGGATCTGAAGCATAAGTGTATAATTCTTATAAGCAGTGATCTCAATGCCAAAATTTCAGATTATCTGAGCAGAGCAAATAACAGTATTATCTGATACTGGTACTCTTTGACTTGCGGCCCACCCACTTAATTCCCCCACCTCTAACAGACTTGTTTCTTACATAGTGTTTAAAATCAGTATCATACTCAGTATCATACAGCTGTTATGCTACTACTACATATACAAAAATTCCTTAGGTTTCTACATGGGCAAGATCAACTTGAAATTTAAGATGAAATAATACATTGCATCTCATAAATTCTACCCAATGGATTCTAAAACAGTATTTTGTGCCAAATGTATACTGACACAGTAATTTTGCCAAAAATTACACCTGTGCAGGTTTTTAGCTTTTTGAAAATCAATTATTATAAGATTGTGGCTTTAATTTTGAGCTAGTTGTCCTTTAGTAAAGAATTAATCGTTTGAATATTTTCAAATGTGTTTCTAGTATCATGATCTATCACCTAGGCTAAGAATGAAATGGAGAGATTAAATCAAATCTATATAAAAGATAATACTGAGTCCCTTTACTAGGCTTGGCACGCATTTCCTACCTCATTTAAACAAATGCCTTTCTTAACTTTTTAATCTGTAAAGCAAATATACTTTCAATAATGGCTCAAAAAAGCAATGTCTTATTTATGAATATGCATCATCAAACAATAATGACTAAAGATACACCATATTTATGCAGCAGCAACAGACTGAAAATAAAAATAATTCAACAACCAATACTTTTCTTCTTTACTTAAATTCTTGCCCACAACAAGTCTAACCTGAGTCCTCCTTTGCCTTGTCTAAGATTCATGCTAATAACAAAATGGAGATAGAGAAACATAATCACTAACTACCCTTCATGAACTTCCCAAAGTAATTTTTGCTTGGCCAATTTTACCCTCTAACTCAAATTGCAAATTAAAAAGCGTCTTTACTTCTCCTGGCAGACTTCGTCTAGTGTGGCACATTGTATGGTGAATATTATCTACAAATCAATGTTTAAAGAGAAAAAAGTGATATTTTATTTTATTTTATTTTTGGATACCTCTCTTGAGAGGTGAGGAAATATATGCCACTGATTTTTAAATTATTATTATTATTATATTAATCAGAGAGAGAGAGCACAAACAGGGCGAGCAGCAGAGAGAGAGGGAGAAACAGGCTCCCCAATGAGCAAGGAGCCCGATGCGGGACTTGATTCCAGGACCTTAGGATCATGACCTGAGCCGAAGGCAGCTGCTCAACCAGCTGAGTCACCTAGGCGTCTCCACAGACTTTTTTTAAAAAAGAAAGCAGGAAACAGGCTAGATGCATGACAGCCATGGATTTGTAGACACACCTCCCGCACCCATTCTTGTCACCCAGAAGCTCTTGCCCGTGTTCACAGGAAACATGCATAGGATGTTCACGGAAGCACTGTGTGTAAGAGGAAAAATGGGGAGACAAGTGCCCATGTGAATGGGAAATGGGTTTAATCATAAGGATTATTTCTTAGTAGTTACTCAGAATCACAAGTAACAATTCAAGAGTGCTTGCATGGGCCCCATCTTGCTTTGAGTACCTCTTGTATATTCACTCATTTCATAGTGTGAGAGTTAAATGAACTCATATGTGTCAATTCCTCAGAACTGTTTGCTCCATAGCAAGCACTCAGAAAAATTCAGCTGGCAATTATTAGCTTGTTTTTATTGCACTAATTTTTCTACAACATCATCATCATCATCATAACACTACCTATATTATTATTGCCATTTACAGAGAAGGAAACTAGGACACGATGAGGTTAAGCTACTTGCCCAAAGGGTTTGAATTCCCTGGGATTCAACAGCCAAGAGTAACAAAAAGCCATGATGGAAATGCTTGGCCCTGGGATTGTCATCTTCCTCCCTATGAAAAATACTCTCTCCTTAGCCTCTTCTCCTTTCCTATGACCATTGATGAAGCCGAGATTTTTGTTACTAATCAAATAAACTGGACAGAAAGCCAATACATTTCTTTCTGGGGGTCTCCCAGAAGAGCAGAGGAGAAGTGGGGAAAGCAAGTGAAGCCCTGTTATACGATATTCTCCTACAGATTTGGATACACTGTGAGACCAATCCAGCCTCACATACACGGCCTTTCCCATTACGTTACGGAGCAGAGAGTGGGCCCAGCATCCTAACAAGGTTCCGCTGGCCTTATTTTTCTGAAGGACATCCAGGTAGGGTGATTTAGCATTCTGCCTAGGGAGTGATAATGATTTCCATTATTGAGCTACCTTGCACCAAACATGTGCTCAGTGCTGAGCTTAGAGTCTCTCATTCCACCCTCACAACACATATTCCACATTTTATGCATGAGGAAACTGAGGCCACGAGCCAGAATTTGGAAGTCTGTTTCAATTCAAAGTCCAGGTCCTCAATTACCTCTCCTCTTGGATATTTTCATATTAGATACCTACTAAACCTGTGTGTGTGTGTGTGTGTGTGTGTATGTGTGTGTTCGTGTGTGTGTGTCCACACATGTCAAAAAGTTCCCCCAGATGATTCTGACCTCCCAAAATACACTATCAGATCAAGAAACCATAGCTTTCAGAAATTGTAAAATTACATTTACACAAGCATCACGCTCTAGGAAAGGCATGTCATTTCTGGTTTGTAAAGATCACAGGGAGGGAGAAGATCCTTTCATTTGTTATTCCTTCAGGTTCTGAGGCAGGGGACCTTGCTATCAACAGCAGAGAAAAATGACCTTGTTCTTCCTGAATTTCCATCACCATCATGGAGAAGCTGTAGGCTAAAATTGTTCTTTCTTTCTCTTACCCTCAGATAAAATCATCTAAATTATGGGCAAAAAGATGTGAAATGTAAGCATACACATCCCTGAGTCAACAATTAATATGATTTGTATGATTCCATACTGATCATAAGCTTTCAAATGAGGTCTGCTGAGGAACGCAGTGACTTGGGGCTGGGGTACAGCCATCAATCTTTATATCGTGGATATGCCATTAATCATTTGAAAAAATCATTCAAAGTGATTCACGGGAGGCATGCATTTTAAAGGCACTGACAAAATTTAAAGAGAAGTTACAAACAGAAATATTGAATTCCTTTGACCTGGTAAAGTTCTTTCATTTATGAATTATTAATGATGATATATAAAAATGTTTTTCCTCTCCAGAGCACAAAGCACTAAGTAGTCAAATTCTGGTTCCTCCTTAGAATGCCCGACTCAATAGATAGAAAGGATATACTAAAGTATGTCCATCTCCTACATAGAGAAATCAAGGCATTTGTACATATGTCTTGCTTTATGCCCCTCTGCACCCTTAAAATGCTATTTGAAAATTTAGTGATGATCAGAATCTTTTCCAAAGAAACTTTACAAAATAGGGATGCCCAGGCATGACCCATCATCCAACTGTGTATTCTGACATGGTAGAGATGAAGATGCGTGGTCTGCACTTGTTTATAAAGAGAGGATTGAGATTATTCTGTGGTCTTTGTAGATTTACCATTTTTGGATTGGCTCAAGTTCTCAGTATTCTTTGGAACACTAAGCTTAAATCTCTTGGAACTTCAGATATGTTTTAATGCTGAATTCAGTATAGCTATTTTCCAAGTTCAATACCTCAAGAATCTATTTTCTTTTTTTTAAAACATCTTTTTTTAAAAGATTTTATTTATTTATATGAGAGAGAGGGAGCATGAGCAGGGGGAGAGGCAGAGGCAGAGGGAGAAGCAGACTCCCCATTGAGCAGGAAGACACGGGGCTCGATCCCAGGACCCTGAGGTCATGATCTGAGCAGAAGGCAGATGCTTAACTGACTGAGCCACCCAGGTGCCTCTCAAAGAGCAATTTTTAAATATATAAGTCTATATAATGGCATCAGAGGAAAAAGAAAGTTGGTTATTCAGTGGACATTCCATTAACAACCAGCTATTAACTTCCTACTATATGTTCCAGATTGCAACTGGTACTATGAAAAATGAAAGAAAACTCAGATGATTACCTACCTTTAAACAACTGCAATTATAAAATCAGATAGGGCAAAAAAAATAATTTCAAGCTTCTGCTCGATCTCTGTATCACTAAGGGCAGAAACCTACTAGAGGGGTTAAGAAAACATCTTCATGAATTTTTTGGAAGAGGCCTGAGTTAATCTGAATGAGAAAGATTAACACAAGAGGTCTAAACTGTACCGCATATTTAAATGTTGGATGTTTGTTTTCTTGGAACAGCCTAAGAGATGGGAGGCTTGCAAGTCTTGGGATTTGAAGAAAAGAGGGAAGCAGGGTTCCAGTACTGGTATGTACTCGCACAAGGCAAGATGATTAGTGAGAACTTTCTAGGGGTAGGGATATCTAAAGAAATTTAAGAATTGTAGTAGCTGAAATTCACGTGCTGTAATATCCTGCTCTAAAGCAGGCCTGGGTGAGTGGCTCTTAGCAGCTGATGGAGAGAGGGAGGGAGGTGTGTCCCCAAGCAAGGTGAGGTGATATTGAAAAGACGATAGCCACAGATGGGAGCAGGTGAGGAAGGGCTGAAGAACAAACTTATTTGACAACATTAATATTAATATTTACAAGGAACAGGAACCTTTTAAATATTTCTGCTTATGTTTTAGAATAAATGATTAAATTTTTAATAGGTTACCATTAAACTGTATCTAAACTCTGCAGGTATCTAATATGAAAATATCCAAGAGGAGAGGTAATTGAGGACCTGGACTTTGAATTGAAACAGACTTCCAAATTCTGGCTCGTGGCCTCAGTTTCCTCATGCATAAAATGTGGAATATGTGTTGTGAGGGTGGGATGAGAGACTCTAAGCTCAGCACTGAGCACATGTTTGGTGCAAGGTAGCTCAATAATGGAAATTATTATTATCACCTTAAATGAGTTCATGAGAAATACTCTTTTGATCCAATTCTGAGACATTGGAAGAGTTCTTTTGTTAGATATTCATACTGTCAAAAAATTACTTTTTTTTACTAAAAATATTGTTTTATATTATAGACAAATAACTATTATTGAATGCTTTCTTAGTCAGAACTCTTTGGGTTGCAAGTGACAGAAAGCCCAACTTAAATGGGCTTAAGTAGAAAAGGAAATGTATTGGTCCTAATAAGGGAAAAGACCAAGGGGCCTTCAATCTGATTGGATCCATGAACTAAAAAAATGTCAATAATCTCTCTTTCATCATCTCTCAGCTCTGTTATCATTGGATTTGGCATCAGGCTGACCCTCTTCATGTGGTGATCACTGCAACTGTCAGGCTTAGCTTGTCCAAACTTGCTATGGAGGAAACAGAGACCTTCTCCTAATGGTTCTCATGAAAGTCCTGGATTTGAGCTTCACTGGCCCTGAATAGGTCATGTATACAACACTATATCAACCCATGGTCTAGAATAGTGGAATACTCTAACCAGCTAAGCCTGAGACATATGCCTACCCCTGGAACTATGGTGAGGTGAGGAGTGTGGAAGGGGGCGACCCCATAAAAAAAATTAGGACACTGTTGGGGCACCTGGGTGGCTCAGTCAGTTAAGCATCTGCCTTTGGTTCAGGTCGTGATCTCAGGGTCCTGGGATCAAGCCCTGTATAGGGCTCCCTGCTCAGCGGGGAGTCTGCTTCTCCCACTACCTCTGTCCCACCCCCCAACTCATGCTCCCTCTCTCTCTCTCAAAGAATAAATAAAATAAAATTAAAAATTAAAAAAAAAATTTGTTGCAGCAAGAAAAATGGGAAAAGGATGCTACATAGGCAAAACACAGACATTCACAAAATCCCTGAATTACACTGGTGTTAGAGGAAAAGGACAACAAGGATGCAAAAGACTTTATGTACCGAAAGTACATAAAGGATAGGATTTAACCCAGAATGTTGTAAAAGGCACTTTGTAATGGCTTTACCTAGCCATCTATTTCATGATAATCTTAAAGAGAAGATACATCAGTATGCCATCAATACCTAGACAATTCTATCCATCATTATAATTAATATTTTTCTAGGTTTCTTAGCATTTCCTGTTTTGTGTTTTGCCTTTGTATTTATTTTTACTTATGCTATTCTAATAGAAAGATATTTTAAATGTCTCTCCAAATGAAGCATGAATAGTTTTAGAGGCAGCTGAAAGAATTTTCTCCCCTTGAAGTACAGATTTCTTTTTTTTTAACCTCTTCTTGCCTTTACTCCTCATATATCCATCTATTTTCCCAAGAGTCTGATACATTCAATGTGCGGTAAGAAAGCTATCATGCAGAAAAGATAGCCAGTCACCATGGCAGAAGTTTCTATGAAATGATAGACGCTTAAGCATGTTAGAGCCAGGAGAAGCCATGGGATGTGGGTAGAATTCAAGGCAGGGGAATATTGGTGCGTTTAGAATGTCTATTATTTTATTCTGTGACGGCATAGCTCTCTATGCATTAGCTAGGACCATGCATATTATGGATACTATGACCTTGAATGGTCATAGTATATGCTGCAAGGATGTGATTCCAGTACTGTGGAAAGAATCACTCTCTCTCTGGAATTGTTCAGGAATCAGAGTTTAAAGAGAACAGAGAGAAGTGAATACGGAAGTAACCTGAGCTGATAGGATCTTTCCTTGAGCTCTGGCCAGCATCCCTGGTTTGTAAAGGGAATGGTGCCAGATGAGGACCCCACAGGGGAATTTGGGAGAAAAGGAAGGGGAGAATGAGTTTTGAAAGCCAGTCAGTGAGCTGACATTTGAAGTCCGGGAAGTCAGGTGAAGTTCTGCACCTGCAGGTAAGGTCAGGCTTCACTCATGGGTCCCAAACTGTCAGAATCACCTGGGGAGCATTTAAAAAACAGACTCTTGGCAAAGACTTGACATCAAACAGATCACAGCTGATACAAAATTGTTAGAGCTTTTTCCAAATTTGATAGCAATTCTAAAAAATTTTCAGTACAAAACCATTAATAATTTGGTATGATGAAATGTATTTTCCTAAATAGTAAAATCAAACCTTAACAGTGTTGCTAAGGGAAAATTGGAAATAAACTTTTTCTTCTTTCTATATAAAATGATATTACAGAGTACTTTTCACGTAAGAGGCAAAAAATACCTAGTCACTTTGTAGAAGAAAAGCATTATGGAGGTGAGTCAGATGTTAACTAATACAAATATAATTTTTCTTAAAAAAAAAAAAAGCAGATTCTTGGCTCTACCCCAGGCCCCCTGAATCAGAATGGGGGTGGGGTGGATATAGGATGGGGTGCTTACTCTGTGCCAAGCACTGTTCTAGGCACTTGTATTATTTGGGGCACTATTATAATTGCCATTATAATATTATTTAATTTATTCAGCCAACTCAGTAGTCAGGTATTTGTCCCTTTTTACAGGTAAGGAAGCTAAAGTTCAGAGACATTCAGTAACTGGCAGCAAGTCAGAAAGTTGTGATTCAAAACAAGGTCTGCTTCTAGAACCTTCTTAACTCCAGTATTCTGCCAGATCTAGAAGTGAGGCAATGCAGATAAACTCAGACTAGAAGGTGTATTATTTTTATTTAGCACCGAGAAAAAATTCAGAGACGGTATCCTTTTTTTTTTTTTTTTAACGTTTTATTTATTTGACAGAGAGAGACACAGCAAGAGAGGGAACACAAGCAGGGGGAGTAGGAGAGGGAGAAGCAGGCTTCCCGCTGAGCAGGGAGCCCCATGCAGGGCTCGATCCCAGGACCCTGGGATCATGACCTGAGCCGAAGGCAGACACTTAACGACCAAACCACCCAGGCGCCCCAAGACAGTATCCTTTCTTACGATGCCATTCGTTTCATACATGATCTTTTTAAAAATAAACTTTCATTTTTAGAGTTTTTTGATTTTCAGAAAAACTCTGAACATAGTACAGAGAGCTCTCATATACCCAATACCCAGTTTCTTCTATTATTAACATCTAACATTAGTTTGGTACATTTATTACAATTAATGAACCAATATTGATACATTACTAACTAAAGTCCACATGGAAGCCTTTTTTTCAAGTATTTAATTTAGTGTCAGCACAACTGTGTGCAAGACTCAGGGCTAGCTCTTATGGCTCAAGTGGTCTGTGGAATCTTAATTTATTCATTTCTAAACAGGAAATAATAAAAATAATGATTTCACAGGGACATGGTGGTAATATTTGAAGAGGGTCCCATACTCATACTCTTTCCCTTGCCTGGATCTGGTAGAGCCCAAAATATTTCCATTAGGTCTGCTAAAAAAAATAAAGAACCATATGGCTTTTATCTTCAGTCAAGTGGTTTATAATACCGAATTCCAGGATAAAGTAGATTTACACCACAGGACACAGTAGGCAGGTGAGACCCAGGAGCACTGAGGAATAATAAATGAGTCAGCCAGGAAACTTTCTTTCAAGGGGAAGATGCAAGAAGGGGTGGGGCTCAGCATCCCCAGTGTCCCCATCAAAAATCTCAATCAGTTGAAGTCATTCCCTTCCCTTGGGAAAAGAGCCAGGTGGGGAAAGGCCAGGAGCATATTAGTGTCGATGAGCCGCATTAGTAGTTAGATTTGCAGGTAAGAATTGCTCTGTGTGTGAGCTCAAATGACTGTGTCTGATACAGGGTACAAGTAAGTACAAAACGCATTTGCTCCAAACAACTCCTTCTGCAACAGATAGTGATTCTTCTTTTTCAGCAAAGACAGTGGTGTTTTTGCTTCAGAAACAGTCCAGTTGTTGGGGCGCCTGGGTGGCACAGCGGTTAAGCGTCTGCCTTCGGCTCAGGGCATGATCCCGGCGTTATGGGATCGAGCCCCACGTCAGGCTCCTCTGCTATGAGCCTGCTTCTTCCTCTCCCACTCCCCCTGCTTGTGTTCCCTCTCTCGCTGGCTGTCTCTATCTCTGTCGAATGAATAAATAAATAAAATCTTTAAAAAAAAAAAAAAAACAGTCCAGTTGCTAAAGTGACTAGACACTCATGTAAGATTGCAAAAAAAAAAAAAAAAAGTTATTTTGAGATGCATCTCTTTATGATGACTATAGAGAAGTCAAATGATTACATCCATTAATTGCATTTTCTCATAGTGATTCCTGGCTTATCCAGGGAGTCACTTTTTTCAAAATATAGAATCCTGGATTCCATCAGTTCAGAACATCTGTGAGTGAGGCCAAGGTTTTTATATGTTGGAAAAGGCTTTAGGAACTCTGATGATCAAAGAGTTTGGTCTTACTGGTACACACTAAAGGGACATTTAAAAATGAAATTGGATTTGGGGAGAAAAACATACCTATTTTGTTCTTAAAAAAAAACCATAGGGATGCATGGGTGGCTCAGCTGGTGAAGCATCTGCCTTTGGCTTAGGTCATGATCCCAGGGTCCTGGGATCGAGCCCCGCATCAGGCTCCCTGCTTACCGGGGAGCCTGCTTCTTCCTCTCCCTCTGCCTGCTGCTCCCCCTGCTTGTGCTCTCTCTCTCTCTCAAATAAATAAATAAATAAAATCTTTAAAAAATTAAAATTAAAAATTTTTTAAAAACCATAGTTTTTGAGTTACAAAGATGTATAAAAATTCAACTTATTTTCTAAACTTTTCTTACTTGGGAAATCTTTTCAAATAAGTAAAATATTTTGGTCTCAACAAAACTATTACATCACATAGTTTGCCAGCTATACACTATGAAGTATTAACAGACAGGCTGCTGGAAAAGTTAAATCTTTGGGAAGTTTGCAATTTGGGTTGCAAATGCTACACCGATGTTTATATCCTCACCATTTCCTGAGAAGGTGTATTCTTTGAACAGACTAAAATATAGACACTGCCTAGCCAACAGTAAAAATAGGAACATGTTTGAAATTCACACACTCATACCACTCCCCATACTTCCTGAACCCACCCACGGCTTTCTCAAGTTTCTATCCCTGGCTACAGAACCAACACATCCCCTTTCCTAAACACGCTTCCCTCCTGCTGCATATTAACGCAGAGACCATTGATGCTGTTTCTAACTGTATCAGCAGTAATGCTTTGTCCTTCCTATGTCATCCAAGGAGCCCTGGATTCTTCCTGAACAAGAGTTCGTTAGTTCTGTCCACACTTGCATGGGGCACCGGGGTGGGGAAGCAGTCAGTGGCGTTTATTTAGCTCATAATCCTGTGCGCTGTGGTTCTTCTCTCGGCTGGTTTTGCTGTCCTTTGCTGGGCTTTCTTATATTGTCTGTGGTCAGCTGGCAGTTTAACTGGAGGCTGGCTGGTCTAAGACGACCTCACTCGTATCTCCAGCAATTGGCAGGTTGATAACTGGGGCCTGGCTGGCTAGGATACCTCACATTTCCTTGTGCCCTACATCCTTCAGCAGGCCAGCTTAGATTCCTCTCCACGGTGAGCTCAGCGTTCTAACCACAGGAAAGGACAACCAGGCCTACGGTGCAAGTCTCTGCTGGCTTCATATTTGCTAGTCTCATTGTCTAAGTCAAGTCACGTGGCCAAGTCCAGATTCAAGGTGTTGTGAAATGGAACCTACGTCTTGATGGAAGAAACTTCAAATTCACATTGTAAAGGGGTGTGGCTACAGAGATGGGAAAATTGTGACCCTCTTTGCAATCCAGCACAAGTGCCTAGTTTGTAAAAAGCTTAACATTTTAAAAAGAGAGAGAAGCTGCCACGGTTAAATGGCTGTAGTTGATATTTTATTTTAGCCTTTTGTGCTGATGGAGTTGTGAGTCGGGCAAGTCCGGAAAAAAAAATCCCATTCGGCAACAAATCCCTACTTTTCTTTCACCGCTTTAGCTTTCAAATTACCCGCAGAGCTAGTTGCCACACACAGCAGCTGCGGCTGGACAGAAGTGTGGTGAGACGGGTGGTGTGTGTGGTGAGGAAAGCCTGCCCGTGCTCTGTCAGAATCGGCTTTTCAACGTAGTCAGGTGAGCTTTTCCTTCCACGAGGCCTCCATGGACTAAAAGGTGACAGAAGCAGAAGGAAAACAGTAATAACACTATTGTCTGATGAGAGCCAAAAAATGTGGCCTCACTGGGCAAAAAAAAAAAAAAAAAAAAAAGTGTGTATGTGATTTAGTGAGGGGGCATATTTGGTGACTGAAAGATAGGGCATTTAGTCATGACTTGGTCCCTGGATGAGAGACAGACCGTGAGACAAAAACTCCAGGAACTACTGCAAAGTGGGCTCACGCTCTATGCGATGACGTCGGAGAAACTTTGGTCTGAGGAAGGTGGTAATTCTCTTAGCCTGGACAGCACTGCAACTTGCCCCACTTTTTTAGGTCCCCCGTTGATAATGAGGGAGAATCAGGTTGTACTAGGGATCTTCTCTTCGTCCCCATCCCAATCTCACCCTCTTAGGTGATATCACTCTCTTCCCCAAATGGCCTGTTCACGAAGTTCTCTCTCGCCAGAAGCCAGAGAAGTGAAAACAGACATTAGCTGCCACCTGTCAACACTCTTGGTCAAGGCCCCCAGATCGGCACTGAAGAAATATTTCCCTTCCAACATGCAACGAGATTTGGCTTTGCTTGCTGTCTTTTGAAACAAAGCAAGGTTTAAGTGATAGGCAAATAACAGCGCTGCCTGAATTTTCCATATTACCTGTTTTCCTCTAGTTTCAGAAAAGCCTAGTAGAGAGGAAATAAACATTAAAACATAATATTGGAACCTCTGAAACGAATAATATGCTGTATGTTAACTGAATTTAAATAAAGTAAAAAAAATACAGTATTGGAAGGGAATTTATAGTTACATAGATCACTTTCCTAGGCTTAGAAAGGGGCCCTTGTGAGCTATTGATCCATGGGGGAAGAGCATGACCAAGAGCGTTAAGCACCAGGACCCTGGGCCCCTCCTCCACCAGAGCACTCTGCTCTTACCTGTTTTGTACATTGGGATTTGCAAAATATTTCTTTTATTTTTTATTTTATTTTTTTGAATTTTTTAAAAAAGATTTTATTTATTTATTTGGCAGAGAGAGAGACAGCCAGCGAGAGAGGGAGCACAGCAGGGGGAGTGGGAGAGGAAGAAGCAGGCTCCCAGCGAGGAGCCTGATGTGGGGCTCGATGCCAGAACACCAGGATCACGCCCTGAGACGAAGGCAGACGCTTAATGACTGAGCCACCCAGGCGCCCTGTTGCCAAATATTTCTTTTAATAAAAGATTATTGATGCTGAGACTTCATTCTGTGGGTAAGGAACTGGAAGCCCAGGGACATGGGGTGACTTGCTCAAGGTCATGGCAGTTGTCAGGTGCGGAGCTCAGGACAGAAATCAAGTCCTAGTTTTGGGTCCAGAGTTCTCTATTCTATCACATGGCCATGTTCCATTTCTTTTATCTAAGCCGGGAAACTTCCTTTAGATAAATGCTCACTCACGAGCTTCTATAAATACTGCCAATATGTTTGACATCGATCGGGAGATGATTTCTCATTCGAACAACTGCTACAGTATGATCTGGGTGCTGGCTTTGAGGTCTTACCCTGCCTTTCACGAGCTGGCCGACTTCATCTTTCTCTCCTACAGCTTCCACGCTGTGAAATAGAGACAAGGATGCTCAACAACTGAGCTACTTGGCCCACTTTTTGTAAGCAAGCAGTTAACTAACACAGGACGTTGCGGATTTTTGGTTTATTGCTTTGAGTGAACAAAAATGATTTCAAATGCACGGTCTGTAAAGGCCTCCATTAAAATGTGTTGTCCCTTAGCACTTGTGGAAAAACTGAAGATAATAATCAAAACAATCACCATTTATACGGTGCATAGCTTGAGTTCATTAAAGCATGATCAAAGGACCCGTGTTCTGTCTGAAAACCATGCAGTCAGAAGCACAACGAGAACGGCTAAGGAATGAGCCTCACGAAATCACTGAACCGTTCGGAATCTTACAAAGCCTGGAGTACGAAAGGAGGGCTGGAGAAGAATCACTGGGGCTGTCTTTTCAATGGTAAACAGCACAAGCACTAAGAACTCAGTTGGTCTTGGAATTCTCTGCTTCCCATTTAGGAGCTGCTCCTAAATGTGGCAGCTCTCCCACCGCCTAATTAAAATGCCTTCGCGGAATGGCTTCAAATCTGACAAGGATGAATAGTTGCCAAATGGGCCCCTTTCTTTGCTGGGCCTGTAGATAATTTGTCTCCAGCTAACAAGAATTGGCACTAAAAGCCAAAAGTGGGGCATCAAAGGGCTTTAGACACTGGGTGAGGACTGTTCTGTGTTACTCAAATGTGGAATGATCACTGTGGTGTGAAATCAGATTATTCTATCCGTAAATTGGGCAAAGCTACGTTACAAAGTAGACAAAATGGTATCCAGATGAACCCTACTCTAGTGTGTGCAATGGTTTCTAGTTTCTTTCACTATTATGTAAAATATCCAGATTATGTCAGATAATGCCTCCACTTGTAGATCAAGCGCAGAAAATAACCATGAGGTAATTATTGGGAGATTTGTGTTCAGGTTCTGGTCCGTTATTGAGAATCTTTGCTGGATTAAACTTTGGGCCTCTGTTTCCTCATCTGTGAAATGAATGGTGGGGTAGAAAGTGAGATTGGGATTTCTAAAGTACTTTCCCAGGTCTAACAGATTCTTTATGTTATGGCTATAGGTAAAAAGGACTAACAACTTTCTTTTTTTGGGTTATTTAAATTGTCCTATATATCAAATTTCAATGGATTTTATAATTATATGGATTCTGGGGCGCCTGGCTGGCTCAGTCAGTAGAGCAAATGACTCTTGATCTCGGGGTTGTTAATTTAAGCCCCATGTTGGGTGTAGAGATTACTTAAAAATAAAATCTTTAAAAAAATTATATTGATCCTGTGGTCTCTTACCCTTCAATGAAGCATGTAAAGGAAGCTTAGTGTTTGATCACTTCCTGGGCTAATAATTTAGTATGGACAAAACTATTGCAAGAAAAAAAAAAGATCTGACTACTGTAGTGGTTTAAAACACAAAGGTTTCTTCTCTGATAAAAAAGAACTTGGAAAGTAGGAAATCTACAGCATGTAGTGTGACTTTATAAAGAAACTTTATGAAGAAGTCCCATTGTGTGTGACCACTAACCTCAAGGTTACCTCCTAACACAATATGATGGCTAGGATGCCAACCATTACATCTATGTTCCAGGAGCAAGGGGGAAATAGAGCAGGGCTCATCTTTTGACTAGCAAGTGATGTCCTTTGTCTGGGCACTTTACCACCCTAAATAAAATTGGGGTCCTGTTACTAAGAAGAAAGGGGACCAACCAGCAGGCTGTGTCATAGGCAGTTCTCTCAGCTGGATTCCTTGGCTAAAGATCACTTTCTTGGTCCAATACAGCTTTCTCCAAACACCAGGTCTGGTGGGTGAGGGCTGGTGGAGGAATAAACCTCTCTGTTTTCCAACACCTTAAAATCAGGAGACGAGCCTGGGCAGGGAGGCATGATCCTGATTGAGGTTCTGGGGGACCATTTTCACAGGTGAAAGACAGTAAATTTATTCTATTGCAGATGCCACCTGGGGAAATGGATACTTTTGAATGATTATAATAAAAGTGTTTTCCAATTTTGTCTAGAAAATGAACTAATTTCCACCTTCCAAAAAATATCCCAACAACTGTTTTAAATAACTCTGTTCTTGCTATGAGTAAGTTCCACAGTGACAGGGACTAGAAGGGAAACATACAAAGCTTTTTCTTTATTTTTAAAATAATGGCTCATCCTCGAGCTTGGATTAGGTAAAATAGTCAGTTAGGCAAAAGGACCTCACTTCCTGAAGCTGTTTTTGTCTTTGCCGCTAAGAACCCACAGGCTACAATTTTCACTATGATTTTATTTTGTTTTAATAATCTTTGTTCTTCTGACTAGTCAAACTGCCTAAAAGGTATATGGGTTTTAAAAAATTATAAACAAAACCTAGTCCAAACCTAAGCAGTGTGATAGCTGAAGTCAGTTAAGGATAGTACTTCAGCTCAAACATTTTGGCTCTGGGGTCCATATTTGCCACAGATCACTGCTCCCCACCTGTCATGGTTAATTTTATGTCCCAACATGGCTAGGAGATGGTACTCAAATATCTGGTTAAATATCAGTCTAGATTGCAACATGCAGGTATTTTGGGGGGTGAGATTAATATTAAAACCAATAAACTTCCAGTAAAGCAGATAACCCTCCATACTGTGGGTGGGCCTCATCCAATCAGTTGAAGACCTTAAGAGAAAAAGATCAAGGTGGCCCAAGAAAGAAGGAATTTTGCCTCCAGACTGCCCTCAGATTCATAGCCGCAACATCAACTCTGCCCCATCTCCGGCCTGCCAACCTACAGCCTTCCTTGCAGATTTCAGACCTGCCAACCTCTATCAGTGTGTGAGCCAATTTCCTAAAATCTCTCTCTCTCTCTCAAAAGATAGACGTAGATAGATAGATCCGTGTGTGTGTGTACACACACACACACACACACACACACACACACACACATATATATATATATACATCCTCTTGGTTGTATTTGGTTCTTGGTTCTTTTTCTCTGGAGAACCCTAATACACCATACCATCTTTTGGTTCCTGGATATTTGCAAAGAAGCCCATTTTTGCTGCTTCTCATTTCTGTAATGCATTTATTCAAGGCTGACTAATAAAGGCAGTGTCATCTAGAGGGGTAAGGAGCATGAATTCTGATATGAGATTGGGCTAGAATCATAGTAGCAAAGTTATATTCCCCAGGTAAACCTTTTACCTCTCTGAGCCTTAGTGTTCGTATCTGTAAAGTGGGCCATGATGCTGGTTTGAGGATTAAATAATGATAGTAAAAACAACAACTAAAAATACCTACTTTGTCAGAGCGTGTACTGTGTGCCATAAGAACATGGATTCTCTTTTCCTTCCCACATAGACTTAGGAGGGGGACATGAGGAAACCGAGGTCCACAGAGGTTAAGGAGCCCGTCCAAGTTCACACAGCCAGCAAGTGGTAATCACAGAATTGTAACCAGCCCCATGCTGCCTCCATAGCACATGTGAAGACTCCTAGTCTATGCCCGGCACAGAGCAGCTGCACAAGATTAATTCCCTTCCATTTTCTTTTTCCAAAGCCTCTTGTCTGATTACTCAGCCATTTCTGCTAGTGTCGGAACCAGTGAAAGCAACAAAATATTGTGCCGTTCAATTTATAGCACTTGTAACAGTCAGGAGTGTGCCCCAAGGTGTTTCGTTCTGTGACTTCCTTGCAGGAAGGAAATCTGAAAGCAGAGACTGCCTGCTGCATGACATCTTGACGTCGCCTATGTATTCACAGCTGCCAGTGGTCAGTTAGGGGAATGTGGTCACCAGCTGGACACAGCCACTGCCGTTACTGCTGAATTCATCCCCTGAGCCAATCACAAGCTGGTGCATTTGAATGCACACCTCCTTGCCTCTGCTTTTCTGGTGTAATTTAAAAGTGAGAAGAAAGAGTGGTGGTGGTTCAAATCTTCCCTCCTGGCTTAGTGTTGCCCTGAGAGCAAAGTGCCTTTACTTAATTTGGTTATGTTGCTGTGGGACCATGGGAAGTGGCAGAAGAGCCGCTGTCTCTCTGTCCCTTCTCTCTTCTCTTTGGAAATCACTGAAGAGGTCTGTTCCATTAGCATGAAGAACATTTATGCATTTTTAAGTGGTTCTTTGGCAAACTGGGGAGCTGTTCTATAACAGGCCACAGACATTGTGTCTGCAGCTTTTCATAATAATAATAGGCATCCCTATAATATCAATATACCCGAATGTAACATCATCTCCTTAAAAATTCATTTCATGTGAAGATGCTGATGTTGGTACCAAGTTATTCCATAATTCTAGGGAAAGAGCTTTTGAGAATCCTCTGTACTTGGCATAACACCTGTTATATCCATGCTTGGATTTTCATCAACTTAAATAATTTAAAGTTCAAGATATTCTGTAAAGACTGGTTTCATTCCAGCTGATTACTTCAGGGCTTCCAGTATAAACGCTAATGCAGGAACACTTATTTTTGTTATTAAGCTATAAATATGCTATAAAACATGTTTTTAGAAAGCAATTAAAAAATTTAGGACTTGTATTATACATTTCCATGGTCTGATGCAATGAACTGTGCTTTGCACGTGTTACAACTATATCTACAAACAGAATATATGGCACGGGTACAAAGTCAGAAGTGTTGGGGGGCTTCGATTCCCTTCCAGTGTCCTGTCCCTTCATTCCTCCCCAATGATGCCAAACTCCTTCCTGATCCATAAACACATCATTGTTTTCCATGCCTTACCTGTGCTATCTCCATGGTCTACAATGACCCTCCTGTCCTTTAACCCCCTTCCCGCACTGTGCTTCACAAATTCCCTCTCCTTCCTGACCCCAGATCAAATGTCATCAGGAAGCCTTTCCTGATTTTCCCACACTCCTTCCTTGAAGGTTAATATCTATTTATTTCTTATAACTCCCCAGTTTCCAAATATAGTTATATTTACAGTTATATCTATATTTCCAAATATCGTTAACTCGAAACCATCTTACCCAACAGTCCTGGAAGGCACACAGAGGTCTTGAATGAAATCCACACTTCTTGCAACAAGAGCTCACTATCAGCAATTTGATCCAATGCCTTAAGGGTCTTTCAGGATTTTGCTTCTCCCTCAGTGGCAAAACGAATATAGACTCCTTAAAGAGATTTGGAAAGGGCTGGAAAACAGGGGGGAAAAGTACCCTTGATCCAGTTATCCAGCGATAACCTTTACTGATGCTTAGTGCATATCTTGCGTTTTGTTTTGAATGTGTATGTCTGTAATCATTTTGTTTCTCTTCATGCCTGAGCTCACAGGACAACCACTCGCCTCGACCAAACTCACTGGCCCTTGCCTTTCCGTAGTAAAGTTTTATTGCAGTGCAGCGTATATACAGGAAAGTTCACACATGAATCAAGCGTACAGCTTGATGAGTTGAGGGTTGGGGGGGGCTGTTTGTTTGTTTTGTTTTTGTTTTTTTGTTTTGCCCCCAACATGGGGCTTGAACTCACAACCCAAGATCAAGAGTTCCTTGCTCTTCTGACTGAGCCAGCCAGGTGCCCAAGCTTGATGAGTTTTTTACAAAATAAACATACCCATGCAACCAGCACCTGAGCCAAAAAACAGTATTTTACCAACGCCCTAGAAGCCCCTTCTAGTTATTACTCTTCTCCCAAAGGCAACCATTATGCATATTTCTCACACTAGATTAAGTTTTGCCTGTTTTGGAACTTTACGTAAAGGTAATCATCCAATATGTGCTTTTTGTGTGTGCTGGGCTTCTTTCACTCAATGGTAAACTTATGAGATTCCTCCCTGTTGCGCCAGGTATCGTAAAGAGTTCATTCTCAGGCAGCATTACATGTTATGAATATGCCACAATTTGTTCATCCATTGTACTATTGACAGGCATTTGGGCTGTTTCCAACTTTTGGCTATTACAGATAGTGTTGTTGTGAATATCATTGAGCATGTTTTTGGTGCACATATGCATGCACTTTTGTTGGGTTTTTACCTATGAGTAGAATTGTTGAGTTATAGAGTATGTGTATGTTCAACTTCTGGTAGATTCTGCCAAATAGTTTGCCACATACTTGTACCAATTTATACTTCGAGAATTCCAATTTCTCCACAGCTTCTCCGACACTTAGTATTTCTTATCTCTTTTGCAATTCAGGTGGGGATATATTTCATCACAGTGTAATCTGCATTTCTCTAATGTCTTCTCTTATTTCTATTGAACATTTGATTATTTTCTTTTGTGAACATCTGTTCAAATCTTTTGCCCATTTTTCTATTGGATTATCTGTCTTTCAGTAGTTATTTACTAGTCATTTCCAGGATATAAGTATAGCAAATATTTCCTCACACTATGTGACCTGCCTTTTCATTCTCTTAATGGTGTCTTCTAATGAATCAAAAGTTTACAATTTTATTAAAACCAAATTAATCCATTTTTTTTCTTTTATGGTTAACATTTTTGTGTCCTGTTTGTAAAGTGTTAGTTTTCCCCAAGGATATGATGACATTCTATGTTTTCTTCTAAGATCATTAGTGTTTTACCTTTCATATCTAGATCTACAACTGACTATAAGTGACTTTTTTATATGGTGTGAGGTAGGAGTCCACATTACTAATTTCCACATGAATGTTTAGTTGACCAGACTATTTACTGAGAAGTTTATTCCTTCCCCACTGAATCAGGTGTCATACTTGTATAAATCAGTGATACCACATGTGTGAATTAGGGCCTTGTCTTTCAAAGTCCATTTTTTAAGTGGCCTAACCCCCCTTAGCAAAAGTGCATCTGCCTGAGACTTCCCAAACACTTGTTGGTCAGCTCAGAACAAGGAACTGGATTTGTTTTTTTTTTTTTTCAAAGATTTTATTTATTTATTTGACAGAGATAGAGACAGCCAGCCAGAGAGGGAACACAAGCAGGGGGAGTGGGAGAGGAAGAAGCAGGCTCATAGCGGAGGAGCCTGACGTGGAGCTCGATCCCATAACGCCAGGATCACGCCCTGAGCAAAGGCAGACGCTCAACCGCTGTGCCACCCAGGTGCCCCAGGAACTGGATTTCTGAATCTGTTTTTTCCACTGTGCTCAGATAATGTTATGATAACATAGAATCACTTTCCACAATCTCCTGAATTCACAATTCTAAAACTGTCAGCTTAGCTAACCAGGAAGCAAATGAAGTGGTGCTGAGTAAGTTCTCAATAAATGTCGCTATTGTTGCCATTGTAATAACCAAATTAATTAATAACCATAAATCTAGGTGCACCCTTGTCGACCAGTGCAGACCTATGGGAAAGCAGTTCGGTGCAGGCCTGGTATACTCTTCTGTCTGGTCATAGTGAAAAAGAACAGTGCAGAAGGACTCTGGCCCACTAGTGCCTTTACATTGAATTGGCTTTGGCTATGCAGTTCTGGTTGCTTCTGATGGGATCACTGGCTATACAAAAGCAGGTGGTGTCCTGTCATTGGTTGCTGGGCTTCTTTTCGGTAGTTTAGCAGGCCTAGGTGCTTATCAGCTATCTCAGGATCTGTGGAACTTTTGGGTTTTCCTTGCTACATCTGGAACCTTAGCTGGCATTACGGGAATGAGATTCTATCACTCTGGAAAATTTACTCCTACAGGTTTAATCACGGATGCCAGCTGACTAATGATCACCAAACTTGGAGTCAGTAGGTTGAACAGACTCCATCAGTAATACTCGTGTCCCAGCTTGGACTCATGAAGAATTTAAAAACTTCCATTATTTTTACTATATTAAGAAAAACAATTCTGACATTTTACTTAAAACAAAACAAAGCAAAACAAAATGACATTGAACTTTCCAGGAGAAGAAATCAGTCATTATCATTATAACCTTAAAAAGATGGGTAGTATGTAACCCAAGAGCTTTTTATTATACTCTTATAACGTTTGATTCTTGTATGTTGATGTTATCACTTCTTTCTGTATCTGTAGGTAAAGTCTCAAGGGGTGAAATGTTAGGTATCAACATTGGGGGCCCTGAAAACCCATGCCCTACACAGAAGAGTATGAAAAACATCTTTTATGAACTTTAGGATTTCTGTTCTTTGGCTCATCTTAGAGTACTGACCTACATTGAGATTATGTCAAATGAAATACACTAAAAATAAAGTTTACTATAAATAATAAAAAATAATAATAACCATAGTTTCTAAAGCCATTTCAGTCTTCTAGAAATGAATCTTTGTCCCAGGCCTACTCTGCTCAAATTGACCTAGGCTGGTTTTAGACTTGCAGCAGGGTTAAGTGGTTATGGGCTTCCCTACAATTTGTTCTCTAAAAGTACGCTTCTAATCCATACCCTAAAACACTAAATGTCTACTTCCTTATTAAAATAAAATTCTGTCAAACTAAAATTGCAGATTTTTGTAACGATCAATCTGATTTTAGGTTGAGGAAGAAACTGAGGGTATCTAATGGAGTAAATCATGTTGGTGGGTTAATTTTGCATTTATAAATGTGCCCAGAATACAAGGATTAACTCACTTCTCTCATGGAAAGTGCTCTAGGGCCTTTGTGTTTATAGCCCAAGTCCTACCATAACATTTGGACTGTCTCAGCCAATGGATACACCATACCAGCATAGACTCGAGCAGTGGGAAGTAAGGGTAATTCCTACTTGCTCAAACTGGGATTAAAACTCAATTTTTTAAAAAATAAAATGCAGGACTAACCCAACAAATTATTTTCAGTATGAGACAGGGCTTGGCCTCCTGGAAAGATTTCTAGATTGTGTTGAATATATTTTTCTGTGCCAGAAACTATAGATCTATGGATTTGATGAATCAGATCTATTTCTAAAAGGAAAGGAGATAAATCCAATAATAAAAATAGCTAACTTTTATTAACCACCTCTCATATATGCCAGACACTGGTATATATACACATCAGCTGCTTTGTATAAATATATTATGCAGTCCTTAGAAGAACCCTTAAGAGGTAGATCTTATTATCCACATTTTAAGGTTGAGGAAATTCAATTGGTTCTGCAGTTCCAGATCACTGGTGTTGGAATGGGGCTAGCTGATGAGCTTGTCAAAGGAGGATTTTCAACGGAAGTTTCTTAAGAATCGCCAGACAGTGAGAACCTGAAGGTCTATACCATAAGAGTGCTTCTCTTCTTGAACCCGGGTGGGAAGGGAATTAGACTATCCAATGAGTGTGGAGTAAAGCAGATCTCACTGAGAAAAGGAGAATAGAAGCCTACAAAGGAACCCAATGATAGATTTGAGGAGGGAGGATGGGGTGTGAGTATATAGTCAGGATGTCCTTTAGATCTCCCAGAGTGCCATCTAACTCTCCTCTGGAGTGATGGGCAAAAGATCCTACTAACTCAGCCTAAATCCCTGGTGCAAGGACTTTTCCTAGAATGGTGGAGAGACCCATGTCCTAGGAGCAGATAGTGAGGGGGTTTTCTACTACCTCATAGAAATCCATTCCTCTAAGCGGACGTCAATGATCAGGTACGGGATTTAAAATTTAAACTAATTCTGAAGCAAAGGAATGAGTCGTCTTCTTTTAGTTAAAACTCTGTTTGTGAGACTGCCTTCAGCCATACTCTCTAGCTTCTACTAGCCCTCAGGACAAGGAAGAGAGTTGAGACTAGTCAGAACCCAGGAAGATCGTCCTCTCAACCTGGCAAGAAGGGAAGGGAATCATCCCTGGTAGAATGATGAGTGCAAGCTGGTTTAAAATGATACGAAAGCACTAGCTGTGGATTCTCCACTTTGGAACATCCTACTAGTATTTATTGTTAGCATCTCACCAGGATCAGGCCTGGAGAGCACCTACCTAGAGAATCCCCTCCAGGGTTGAACTTCTCCTGGGCATGGAGCTGGCATAGTTCCCCCTAAATTCCTCATCTAAGGACTGGATGGTGAGGGATTAATAAGCAACACTGTTCCAGTAAATCAAGTATTCCAACTACAAAATAAGGCCTGTTCTCCTAATAGAATTAACTGAATTCATCAAATCGTCTGTAATGGGGTTCTGGGGAAACCATTCTTAACAAGTCTGAGGCTGATGCAGGGAAAACTGGTAGGGAAGAGACAGCTATCTTTCCATGTTCATAAAGCAAACTCTCTCCACTGTTCATATTTCTCTGACTTCCAACTTTCTAGTCGCCACAAATAAAAGTGGCGAAGTGGAAGTGGGATAAGAGCATTGAGGGAAGCAGTGGGTTGAAGGAGAGGAAGGGAAAGAAAGAGGGAAGTGAGAACAAATGGAGTATAGCTCCAAAAAAAAAAAGACAGGTTAGATGGTCAGATAATGCTTTAATCTATCAATTAAATTAAAAATAAGCAAATTAACAAATTAAAAATAGATTATGAAATGATACCTATTTTAAAATTGTATTTGAAATGGGTATAGAAAAACTGAAAGCAGTGAGACAAAAAGGAGTAAGACTAGAGCCAAATAATCCAAATTAAGATTAGTTGATAAAAATATAATAAAATAAATATTTATAATTCTCAAAAGCCTAAGGGCGAGTGAAATAGAGATGAAAGCTTTGGAATGGAAAGTTATAAAATTAAGATGGGGCTAAAGCCCAAACGATAAAAAAAAAAAAAGTAAGGTAAATGTAATTAAAGAAGTAGAAGAAAGTTAAAAAAAAAAGAGGGGGTACTCATAAAAACAAAAACTCAAAACAACAACAATAACCTGACTAGCAGGCCAGCCGAGGGAGAGTAGAAATGAGGAAGTTCTTTGGACAGTCAGACTTTCCTCATAGAATTCTTTTTTTTTTTTTAAGATTTTATTTATTTATTTGACAGAGAGAGACAGCGAGAGAGAGAACACAAGCAAGGTGAGTGTGAGAGGGAGAAGCAGACTTCCCACCGAGCAGGGAGCCCAATGTGGGGCTCGATCCCAGGACCCCGGGATTCCGGCCCCAGCCGAAGGCAGAGGCTTAACAGCTGAGCCACCCAGGTGCCCCTCCTCATAGAATTCTCTTAAGGCCCATCCCTGGTGGCACGTTCACATATTCACCTCCCTCCCTTCACTCATTCCACAAGTATTTATTGGGCCACAACCTGGGAATTCAATGGTGCAAGTCAAAGAGAGAAGAACTTTGCCCCCATGAAGCTTACAGTCCAGCAGCGGTAGATTGTGGTGGGAGAGAACATAGATGTGATCACACAGATAAATCAATAATTACAGAGTTATGAAGAAAAAGCCCAGGGTGCTATGGGGGAATATATGAAAAGGCGACTGATTATTTAATTATTGGGGTTAGGGGATGTGGAGTGGATATGTAGGTAGGTGGACATCAGGGAAATGTTTTTGCCAACATATTTGTCCTGAGATCCAAGGATGTATTAAGAATTAACTGAGGCAGGGGCGCCTGGGTGGCTCAGTCGTTAAGCGTCTGCCTTCGGCTCAGGGCGTGATCCCGGCGTTCTGGAATCGAGCCCCACATCAGGCTCCTCCGCTGGTAGCCTGCTTCTTCCTCTCCCACTCCCCCTGCTTGTGTTCCCTCTCTCGCTGGCTGTCTCTATCTCTGTCAAATGAATAAATAAAACCTTTAAAAATTAAAAAAAAAAAAGTAAACACACAAATGGATGAAACACTTATTTGTTCTTTTAAGTGCCATGAAGGAAACAAACACATGGCTTCTCATTGCTCCTAGGATAAAGACAGAAGTTCTTAATATGGTCCCCACCATCCTCTCCAAGTACATTTACCACTTCTCCCTTGCTAGGTCTGCCTCCTCTAGCCACAGCCTCCTTTTAGTTCCTCAAAAGCACCAAGCCTTCCTGTTTCAGGGCCTTGACCTATGTTGTCCACCTACCCCCTACTTTGCCTCAGTTAATTCTTTTTTTTTTTTTTTAAGATTTTATTTATTTTTTTTGACAGAGAGAGAGACAGCCAGCGAGAGAGGGAACACAAGCAGGGGGAGTGGGAGAGGAAGAAGCAGGCTCATAGCCGAGGAGCCTGATGTGGGACTCGATCCCAGAACGCCGGGATCACGCCCTGAGCCGAAGGCAGATGCTTAACCGCTGTGCCACCCAGGGGCCCCTACTTTTTTTTTTTTTTTTTTGGTGGTAGGGAGTACCCTTCCTGTGGGACAAGACCGTATCTGTCTTGTATGTCATTGTATTCCCAGCAATTTCATGGTGGAGAATCAATAAATATTTTGAAAGAATTAATAGAAAATTATTTTGGTAGGGTCATAACCAAAGTCCAGGTCTTCTCCAAAATTTGTGCTTCTTCTGGGATGCCAGATTACTTTCTTAATAGGTTGCTTTGAGTTCTATCTACTCATGAATATCGTAGACGTTAAATGTCTCCCTCAATGCTTTTGCTATCCTTAAATAACTCAGCTTCTGAAGCACTGCTTACTTCTGAAAGTTTGGAGAATTGTTCAGTACTGCTATCTTCCATGATGGTAGATGGATGTCACTGTGGGCTATTGGGCACAAACCATGCACAAGGAAGGAATTTATGATTATATATCCATGTACCCCAGACTTCTTTTCTGGAAGAACTAACATGCACAGTGGCAAATTGCTTTCCCACCAAATTTTCACAAGTCTCAGAGAAATCTTAGTAACACTTGGTTCCTTGGTAGGTTTTCCCCCCAAGCAATGGCACACCTAAGGTATTTGACACTTAAAGCAGATGAATTTTCAACACACTGCCGTTGTAGAAGACAAAGTTATTTTTAGTAACAGTCATGTAATAATCAGGAACGTTCATTCTTTTCTTGATTTTTTTTAGGTTTAAAACAAACAATAATTTAAAGAGAATAATAAGTTACAGGTTTTTTTTTTTTAAAAACAACACTTTAAATTCAGTAAAGTATTTCATGCATGAAGTAAACTTTGCACTTACTAAACAAAAATATCACACTTACCATTTTACGCTCATTATCACTTTTTAAAATTTAGATACAAATAAACTCAGAGTGGTCACCGAGAATGTCAGAATTAAAGTGAGACAACTTCAGTTTGTTTGTTTGTTTTTGAAGTCACTATGCTAAGATTGTTTCTTTCAAGTCTACTTGTTTAAATGAGGAAATATGTAGTACCAAAGGGGGTGGAGACACAAAAATACACCTGAAGTGAGTGAAAATGATTCTGAACAATTCGGACTGTATTCTCACAAGACTCTGTGGCTGAATCGGCATTGGGATGGAGGCACAGGTGGGGTGCAGGGAGGACAGAGAATGGCAGCCACTGAATAATTGCTAGTTCTCCAAATTAACCCCCAATTGATATACAAGGCTAATTAAAGGGTAAGAGCAAGATATGCCACTCTGAAGCTTACATACACCTACTTAAACTCCACAGTAACCATGGCAATTGTTTAAAACTTAAACCAACAAAATGTTTTTGTGGGGAAGAGCATTTTATCACTGACATCGCTTAGAATAGCCAGCACGTGATAACAAAAAGCAGACCAACCTTTTCAATTGGTTATTCAAGCTATTATTTTTGTAAATCCTTTACAGAAAATGTACTCCTTTGCTCGCTGCACCTAAGGAGGCTGCCCCGCGCCTGCCCTTGGTAAGCCTCCACTCTAACTGTAGAACAATTAAAGAAACAACAAACCCCAACAAAAATGTTACATGTTATTTAAGAAATGGAGGGTTCCCCTACTTCCCCTCCAGCCTTCAAGGATAATTTCTAGAAATTAATTTTCTAAATAACACTTTGGGGAAATAACGAAAAAACTCCAGTGACCCTCTATTTTGGAAAGTTGGGTTGTTGCCTGTTTTCCATATTTTAAAGGGCATTTTGGCAAACACTGTAGTGTGTTCCTTCACTAATAGCTGAAAAACCAATCCTAAATGTGGAATTGCTGGGTTGACCAATGTTTAAAGCTTTTCATGCTTTTACTACATGTCAGACAAACCGGCTCAAAAATATGAAGAACCGCCACCACGGCTTCCTACCTCCAAAGTTTCCACCGAGGCTACTGTACAAACTGTGTCTGAAAGGTTGAGAGGTTCCTCGAACTAGGAAGCGGACGAGGAAGCCCTGTCGTCAGCAGGGAGGATGTGGGAGAGGCAGAAGCCAGACTCCAGAGAGTCTCCAGACCCCGCCCCGGCTCTCCGTTGTGCGCATGCCCATCTCAGGATACCGTGGCCCCTCGTTCCCAATGGCTTGGGCTGGCTCTCCTGCTTCTCTCCACAAGTTCCTCATTAGAGATTATATTCCTCCAAAAAGCGATCTGAAATTTCTACAATGAGAAAGGCAACTTTTGATTGAAGTCAGGTTTGAATCGTGAGGCATGTGGGAGGAGTTTGATAAACGTGGTGTATCACACTTCAGGACCTGCGCCGCAGGAAGACAATGGGTGTGGGGGCGGGGCGGGGGATCAGAGAACACTGAGACACGCAGAGGGATAAGAGACTGTCAAGACCCGTGATATTACTTATTTCAAAACTGTCCAGAGTAAAGATATTCTCTATCCTCTTATTCTTGCTTTATCAAATGACTGTCGACTCACAGGATTCAGACTCAAACTAGCACACTGGTTTCACGTTATTAGGGATTAAACAGTGCTTTAATGGATAAACTGGATACTTCAGCGTTTTTTTATGTATTTATGTATAATATGCGTATTTTATATATATGTGCCTATTAATATTGATGCTACATAACAAATTTATTAATAAGCAAATAACTAGATAACCAACTAAATGTCAATCACGTAGAGGGCTCAGAATGGCTAACAGAGTAAGCGCTGACTGAATGTTATTATTATGCTTGGCTGTTCTCATGGTTTTTATTACAAATCATAACCTTGCAAAGGGCATGGGCACAGGGAAGTCATTCCTTGGGGCCAGCAGAACACTGTATCAACTACACTGGTAGATTAAAATTCTTTAGTATTGCCACCTGGAATAAATGTGAGATTCTTGTGAGGGTGGCTGCTGGGTGGTCAACTAGCAATGGGGCCACATGGGGAGGACTTACACACTTTGCCTCTGGCCCAGGCCAAGCTGCTTTGAATCAGGCTCTACTTCTCACCTGCGCTGTCTATGTGGGTAACTCACTTCACTTTTCTAAGCTTCCGGTTTCCTCACATGCAAATAGAGACGAGAATAGTGCTCAGCAATCCCTGGGGTTGTTGTGATAATTAAGTGAGACATAAAGCAGCTAGCAGGGCACCTGGCCAGTAGCAGGGCCCCAGAAAATATAGGTAATTATTATGCGTTCAGCCTGGATGACCTTTCAAGGGTTTTGTTTTGTTGCCCACATTAAAGAATTGACCCTTCCCACAATTTAACGGAAAGAAACACACCCTAGAAACTAAAGTCAGTTCATAGTGAGGCACGATTATCCAAGAGGTCACTTTCAAATGTATTTCAGTGAAACTTTGTATCTGTAGGTGCAGAGACAAGTCTTTCATCAGCTGTGTCCACAGAGGTCACGTATTTCCCCCCCTTTTTGTACAACTGGGCTCTTTCATCAACCTTAGTGCCCGCTAAAATAACAGCTGCCAAGCGCAATTGTTGTTTCACATGGTACTTGATGACATTGTGGGCTCATTTTTCCACCTGCGGCCAAGCTGAAGAATTCTCAGAATTTGCCCTTTGTTTTGTTCCAGCGTTGGTATTAGAGATATGAGATGAGACGTAGTGAAGATTCAGGGCAAAGTCAGTTTTCTACTCCTGTGAAGGTTGAGTTTGCAGGTGAATGAGAAATTGCGGGTGAGACGCCTGGCAAAGAGACTGGCAGGAAATGTATCGCTGGCTTGGTTACCTGACCCTGAAACACTCCTGCCTCCACACTAAGCTCTCGCTACCCCTCAGGCCCCCACCCCAAGCTTTAGGACCTTAGCAAGGAAAAACTTGCAGAGTTCAGGTGACTCTGCCAAGGGTCGCCCACCTCCAAGGTTTGACCTGACTTTAGGTACCAGTTCTAGCAATGTCCCGGTATTATTATTCTGCCCTTAGATCTTTCCTGATCTTACAGCTCTTCTTCCAGGATTGAATTCTGCCTCTTTCTGACCAGTGCTCCATTCCTTCAAGCTGGGATTAAGATCTTGCTCCTCACTGCCAGCCCCGGGGCCTTGCTAATTCATGCCAAATTTTTCTAATGGCAACCAGTGGCTTGCCACAAGACTCTGAACTGGTCTAGCAGACCTCTTTGGATTACTGTCCATCACCTGTCTCTTCATTATATTCACCAGAACTATGTTTGGCCAGCCTGGCTGAATACTTATCCCAATTTGGTTCAACATCAAACACCACTTCTGGACCAGGCAGGGAGTACTTGTAGGTCCTGGCCCCTCTATAATTTTCATGATAGTGCCTACTAAGTTTCAACTTTGGCATGGGCCCCTACCCAAATCTGTCACTAACTATATGGCTCTGGATAAATACCATAACTGAGAAGCCATAAACCCAGTTACCTATGGGGACCAACCAGGTGCGTAAAATAGATCTAAATGGCCGGCTATGGGACTCAGCAAACTAGACTGCCATCATCACTCAGTCCTGGGTGGTTATCGCCATGCCAGACTATGGGACTCTTCTGTTGTGTAACAGAGGAGAACAAGGAAGAAATGGGCATGGGAAACCAGCTGATTCCGTCAGCTGCCTGTGCTACTCCTCACCCCTGATTAACTTCAGCCATTTTACGGCTTCTCTGGAAGCCCCGGCTTTTGGGGAAATAGGTGATATACTACCACACCGGATCATGGTTTCTTCTCTCTGTTACTTTTCCTGTAGCTCCTGAATGCTTCCATAAGATTTCCAAAAAACTGTCCTAGCCCCAGCTTAGTCATGGATATTCTAGAAGTTGTTATCTGTGGCTTGTTAGTCCAGTTTACTTAAAGTGCTTGCTTTTTTGTGAGAAAGTAATGGGTTTGTCCTAGTTGACTGTATTCAATTTCAAGGACAGAGAAGACTCCCTTTTCTCACCAGCTGTATCTCAAGTGGGGTCTGTGAAGAGAAAGAATATGAAGAGCACAAATCCTTCATAGCTACCAGGGAAGCCGCTAAACATGGTTTTGAGTTCACTCACCATTCTGGGCTCTGTCCTGTAGAATGAAGGCATTGAGCTCTGCGGTCACTGGTATCAAACCCCTGAACACTGCTCAGAGTAAGAGAATATTAGAATGGAACTCTCCCTGCCTCTCTTTCAACGGGGAAGCAAGATGACAGATTCAGATATCAACGTGAACGAGACAGACACTCCCTTTCCCGAATTAGTACATTTAAAAGGAAATGTCTCCAAGAATCTGTTCGTAATCCTTGAAATGCTCCAGGAGATCAAGATAAGATTAAGAAGCAACAAATCTTTAGATAAGGGGAATAGCATGGGTATAGTAGACATTGTTAATGCCCCTCCAAATCCCCTTGACCAATTGGCCCACCCCTCGTTCCCACCCATACCAACATGCACTGTCTCCTTCTCTGGAGAATTGCCCTCAGCCAGGTAGCACCCACCACCTGGACACCCCCACCCTGAGCACCACAACAAACCTTGGCCCAACTATCAGGAGGATATAAACTGAACTTGCCTCAAGGTGGAACTGTCTTTGTGATGTTCTTTGAGCTGTAGGGTTTTCCCTCTGGGATCAGATCCAAACTAGTCTCCAGCTAGGGTTACATTCTTGCTTACCTTCCCCCTTCCGCAAGCTTTATCCTGTTTTTGCCACTCCTCTTCTAAGGAGAACATTTTTTCAATAAATCACCGCAAGCTTGTGAAGCAGACCAGGGCTGGAGAAGGGGTGATGGTTTAACCCTGACTTCAAGTTTGGATTTTTGATCAGTATGTGCAACTGAATATATTAAGGTTCTAAAATGAGACTGGTTTACAACTAAAAGTGACTGACACCAAGAGTGATGCAAGAAAGACTTTATTCATGGACAAGAGAAATTGATCTCCACTGAATTTAGTTTAAAATGATAGAGGGAGACAAAAATAATGTTTGGATCACATTCCATGGGTCAGCCTTGTGCGACATATGGTTACATAAGCAGGGAGCAGCAGTGGCTTCCCACTGCTTCCCGAAGAGAAACCCTGGGCTGATTCAGTCAGCTTCATCCTCAGTCGGGCTCCCAGGATAAAAATATCTATTGGATAAGAATCTGAAACATCAGGTTCTGAAACTTTTGACTGGCCCCGTGCCAGGTGACTCAGAGCTGTGCACTGTAACTAAATGAGTCACATCTCTATGCTCTGGAGGAATCTGTTATCTGTAAAATGGTGGCAAGCTCGTTCCATGGCGCTGGATGGGAACGTGTGTGTTCTTCCTGTCGCGTTGTTGAGCACCTGTCAGGTACTGAAGATTACAGAACAGTGAAACAAGCACTTCACTGGCAATGATACAATTTGCTACGTGCTCTCCTTTTAGTGCTGAGGAGGGAATGATTTTAACAGGGGTGATGATGAAAATGAGGTTGATCAGGGACTACTTAAGTGAGTGGATCACAATCTTGCTGGAACATTGGAATCACTTGGGATACTTTAAAACCACATCCTCTGCTCCATCCTTGGGAGATTTTGGTTTATGGGTCTGGGCTGCTGCCTGGGCATCAAGATTTAAAAAGCAAGCAAATGAACAAACAAATATATAAAAACTCCCCCAGATAATTCTAATATGCAGCCAGAATTGTGATCCACTTTAGATAAACATAACAAAACTAAGTGCAGATCTTCCTCGATGTCCCAATAAACCCATCATAAGTTGAAAATATTGTAAGTCAAAAATGCATTTAATACGCTTAACATCATAGGTTAGCCTAGCCTAACTTAAATGTGTTCAGAACACTTACAATAGACTGCAGTTGAGCAAAATCATCTGGGTGGCTCAAGTCGGTTAAGCACCGGCCTTTGGCTCGGGTCATGATCCCAAGGTCCTGGGATTGGGTCCCTCATCCCGCTCCTTGCTCAGCAGGGAGCCTGCTTCTCCCTCTGCCTGCCACTCCCTCTGCTTTTGTTCTCTCTCTCTGACAAATAAATAAATAAAATCTTTTAAAAAATCATCTCACACAAAACCATTTTAATAATAAAGTGTGGAGTATCTCATGTAATTTATTGAATACTGTACTGAAAGTGAAAAATAGCATGGACAGAATGGTTGTGAGTTGTTGACCCTGGTGATCACCTGCTGACTGGGAGATCTGGCTCGCAGCCTCCGCCCAGCGGCATGAGACAGAATTGAGAGTATTCGTAGGTTGGGCGAAGATCAAAATTCAAAGTATGGTTTCTGCTGAATCGATATTGCTTTTGCACCACCGTAAAGTTGAAAAATCATCAAGTTGAACCATCATAAGTAGGGAACCATCTGTATAAGAGTACCAAGATGATAAGTGTATTAAAATTTTATTTTTCAGTTTTATTAGAAATTTTCATTTTATAAAATGAAAGCCAATGATAAACATTTCAACGTATGCATGAAGTTTTTGCACTCTTTTGTATTCCTCTTAAGATACCCAACTGATTAATTTAAAAAAAAACACTAGCATAGGGGCGCCTGGGTGGCTCAGTTGGTTGGGTGTCTGCCTTCAGCTCAGGTTGTGATCTCAGGTCCTGGGATTGAGCCACATGTCCAGCTCCCTGCTCAGCAGGGAGCCTGCTTCTCTTGCCCCTCCTGCTTGTACTCTCTCTCTGTCAAATAATTAAATAAAATCTTTTTAAAAATTAATTAAAAAAACACTAGCATATGTTATATCCACCCAAGAACAATTTTTTTCAATTATCATTAGAGTGGATTACCACTTCCACTTTTTTTGTAAAATCTATTTTTGCCAAGTAATCCTGGTTTCAAATTATTCTATAAAAACAAATTTTGTATATTAACGTGTCAAGTATAATAATAATAGGACACATCTATTAACAAATAACAAGTAGTCTCTTGACTTTTATCAGGGACTTCAATATCTCTGATTCAATAACAAAGACTATCTCTAAAAAAATCAACATACAAGATGTCAAAACATAGATTAATTCCTTAGGCAGCTTACTTCTGGGTGTCAGTATTGGAAAGAAAAGATGAAAAAAAAAACCAAAACTCCAACAAGATTTTATACAGGTGCACAATATGCTTTTGTTTTCAAAACTTGTATTAGAGCTACAGGTAAAATTATTCAGTAGTAACATCTGGGTCCATCACTAGTCACCTAACTTATTTTACACTCTGGAGCAAAGTACAGCATGAAACAGCACTAGGTATTTAACTAGTAACTTAGTAAAAATATGGAATGCTTTATACACACACCGCACACAAACATACACACACACACACACACACACACACACACACACTGCAGCCACATGTAGGCAGGATTTTTGTCTATTCCATCAGTGAAATTTATTTTATTTTTTTCAAGATTTATTTATTTATTTATTTATTTTTTGAGAGAGAGAGAGAGAGGAAGGGAGGGGTGGGGCAGGGGAGAGGGAGGGAGAAAATCTCAGGCCGACTCCCCGCTGGTCTCAGAGCCCGACTTGGGACTCTGAGGTCACAACCTGAGTCAAAAGCAAGAGCCAAAACCGACTGTATCACCCAGGTGCCCCTCCATCAGTGAAATTTAGAAGTGGGGGTGAGAAAAAAGCATGGATTTCCCCCCTTTTTATATCATTATGCACATGGTTTACAACCTATATTTTTAAGTTCTTGATATCAATTTTTCTCCCTATTTTTTTAAGGTTTTTGTTTTGTTTTGTTTTGTTTTTGGTTCTTCAGCCTTTCCTTGTATTAATCAAACTGTATTCTCGGTTATAATAGGCCTGTCCACCCACTTGGTTCACTCATTCATCCCTTAACCCACCATTTGTGATATGACAATTAATTCTATTGTAGTCAACTGTCACACCACAGATAATGGCCTCAGAACTTTGAAAAGAAAGGACACGTTGATTTCTCTATTGATAGAGTGAGTAGCTTGCTTCACAGCCCCACTATCTGAGAGCAAAGCTTAATCATCAACAGAGCAACTTCTCAGTGGATAACAAAGCTCCAAACCCGTGTCTCTGGGCAGTCCCTCTTCACACCCTCCCACCTCCTCCTCCCACCCGCCCCCAGCCCCTTTCACCAGGTGGCTGGGAACCTGCTGGAAACCAAAGTAACAAACTTAACTGCATTCAGAGGTTGGAGAATCTGAGTCATTAACTGTTCCTCTGCTTTCAAGAAGGGTTTACTTTTTTTATTCCTTCCTCTCAATTTTGCCTTCTCCTTCTGACCCCCATTGTTGTGCTCTTCTCTCTGTACGTTTTCTTTTCTTCCTTCCTCCTTCACCCTTCTCCTGTACCAGCCTATGTCTACAGCCAGGGGCCCTTGGGCATGGTTGATTGTCACCAGTCGGCCTACGGGCTGGCCCTGAGCCACTCAGTTCTCCCAGCTCAGAGCAATGGAGGCCTGTGACAATTAAAGAGGAAAATCCTGACAGCCGTGGGGGTGCCAGGCGGGAGCTGTATTCTGTGGAATGTGATCACAAAGGGATGCAGTAGATTTCCATTTCAGTGGTTTGTAAGGCAGTTCCAAAAGTGCATTTCCTGAAGTGTTTGGGGCATTGGTAATAAAGGAGGGAGACTCTCAAGTCGACTACTCCGAAATGGACAACACGAATTCGGGTGTGTGTCAGAACACACATAATGTTTGAAGGATCCCTGCCATTTCCTTTTCCCCCATGTGCCACAGAGAACTCTGACTTGATTGGTTTGGCTTCCTGACCCGCCCCCCCCCCTCAGGTGTGTCCTGGACCTTGCTGACGAAGAACAGAAAGAGAAGGGGGAGAAGAGAGAAGTTTTCCCAAGAGTTTGCTAAACTGAAGTCTTAACCCCTGCAGGTGATAGTATTAGCAGGTGGGGCCTTAGGAGGTGCTTAAGTCATGAAGGAACTCTCAGGAATGGGATTAGGGCCTTATAAGAGAGCCTGTGGATATTCTGAGGTAGCTATGGAATTTTCCCTTTTTTGGTAACTGTGCCTGGTTGTAAGTAATCCATTGGTTAGTGAGGGTCTATGGATAGTGCCTTATAAAAGAGACCTGAAGAGCTGCCTAACCCATTCCCCCATGTGAGGACACGGAGAGAAGGCACCAGTGTGAACCCGGAAGAGCACCTTCACCTGAGCAAAACCAATCTCGGATATCCCAGCCTCCAGCACCGTGAGAAATAAATTCCTGCTGTTTATAAGCCACCCACTCTGTGGTATTTTCTTATAGCAGCCTGAACAAAGACAGAAGTCCTCAAATCCACACCCCCCCCC